>NW_028258293.1:900000-1157500 GCF_053883595.1 Heterocephalus glaber
ACCTCAGCAGCAGTGTGGTCCTGGCCCGGTGCGGGGTGATGGGTGAGGACCACCAGAACACTGCATGTAGTGAGTCTTCTCTCGTAGCTCGTGTGCGAGCGGGAAGCTAAGCTGCCTGGGAGCCCTGCTGCAGAGCAGCCCAGGTATTGCCCGCCTGCCCGGGCATGGTGAGGGAGGCAGGGCACCGGGGACTCAGGTGCTGGGCTGGCCCTGGCAGGATCAGCTCATCTCCGCCTGGCCTGCCGTGTGCTCTGGCCCCAGGTTGTGCGGCGCCCATGGTGTACCTGGACTGCAGCAATGCCTCGGCCGGCACCCCTGGGGCCGAGTGCCTCCGAAGCTGCCACACGCTGGACGTGGAATGCGTGAGTCCAGGCACGGCCGCAGGGCCAGCCCCCAGCTCAGCCCCCAGCTCAGGGAGGCCGGAGGGTGTGGCTCTGAGCTCCCGGGCCCTGGGGTACCTGTGCTGCTGGAGGCAGTGACTGTGGCCTTACTGACCCCAGTGCTTCTTGCTTGCATGGCTGCCCCTGTCATCCCCAGGATGGGCAGTGTCCGCTGCCTTGGGGTCTGGGAGCCTGGGGGACCAGCGAGTAGGCCATGCTCCCAGTCCCGACCAGCCGTGTCCCACAGTTCAGCACACACTGCATCTCGGGCTGCGTGTGCCCCCCGGGGCTGGTGTCCGACGGGCGTGGGGGCTGCGTGGCCGCGGAGGACTGTCCCTGCATGCACAACGAGGCCAGCTACCGGCCCGGGAGACCATCCGCGTCGGCTGCAATACCTGGTGTGTCTCGGGCCGCAGGGGCCGGGCAGGGAGCCACCGCAGGGACTTGGGGTGGCAGTGGGGCTGGCCTTCGACCTGATGTGACAGGTGGCACAGGGGTCTTGGGAAGTGACCGTGACAGCCTCCCCCAGCACCTGCAGGAACCGGCGCTGGGAGTGCAGCAGCCGGCCCTGCCTGGGCACCTGTGTGGCCTACGGGGACGGCCACTTCATCACCTTCGACGGCGAGCGCTACAGCTTCGGAGGCAGCTGCGAGTACACGCTGGCCCAGGTTCGCGGTCCCCTCGCACGGCCCCCAGCCCTGGCTGGCTGATCGGCCTATGGCAGCACTGCCTCGTCTCTTCCCGCTCCAGGACTACTGCAGGGGCAACGGCAGCGCCAAGGGGACCTTCCGCATCGTCACCGAGAACGTCCCCTGCGGAACCACGGGGACCACCTGCTCCAAGGCCATCAAGATCTTCGTGGAGGTGGGACACACGTGGCCGTGAGGAGCATCTCCTGGCCCCAGGCACAAAGGGCTCCACAAGGAGTGACCGAGCCTGGGTCTCGGGTGACCTGATCACCGACACCCCAACAGGCTCAGTCAGGGGCCACACCCCTCCACCCTACCTGTCTCCTCGTGGCTGCCGCCCCTTGTCCAACCCACTCCCTGTCACTGGGGTTAAGGCCCCCTCATCATTGAGGACGGTCTAGCCCTCTCATCTGCAAAGACGCTTTTCCCTGGGTTGCGTCCCAGGCTCTGGGGCTTAGCTATTCAGAGACCCTTGAAGCCATGGCTCACCCCACCATGCTCAGGGCACGCACATCCAGCCACAAGAGGCAGAAGCCCCAGAGCAGCTGAGGGTACAGCACTGGATGGAGCAAGCTGTGGGGTCTCCCCTCCAGCACAAGGCTCCCCTACTCCCAGCAAGCCTGCCTCTGGCCATGCCCCTCACAGCACAAACCCCAGGCCCCTGGAATCCCTGCCAGGCTTGGCATCCGTGGGTCCCCAGCTCCTCCAGCCCCTATGTGTCTCTGTCCACAGAGCTATGAGCTGATCCTCCATGAAGGGGGCTTCAAGGTGGTGGAAAGGGGGCAGAGCAGCGACCTGCCCTACAAGGTCCGCTACATGGGCATCTTCTTGGTCATTGAGACCCGCAGCGGGATGGCTGTGTCCTGGGACCGGAAGACCAGTGTGTTCATCCGCCTGCCACAGAGTTACAAGGTGAGCCCTGCCAGGGGACCCTGCTCTGTTCTCATTCAGAAAAGCCCTGGCAAGCAGGCCATGCACACGTCAGGGTCTGAGAGGGGATGCTGAGCCCGTGCTGACCAAGGGAAGCATTGCAGCACTATGTAGAGAGCCAGCTCTGCCTGCTGACCTCACCGTGGCAGAGGGCTCTCCAAGGGCAGAAGCCGCCCATGTGCCTGGCCAACACCCTGTCATTCCTGGTTCCAGGAAGTCCCCGGGTGCTGCCTCATGGGCTCTGTATCAACTCCCCAGCTGACATGCTCCACGTCTCCCTCCTCCTTCAGGGCAGGGTCTGTGGCCTGTGTGGGAACTTCGATGACAATGCCATCAACGACCTGACCACGCGCAGCCAGGCCGTGGTGAGCGACGCGCTGGAGTTCGGAAACAGCTGGAAGTTCTCGCCCACCTGCCCAGATGCCAGGGCACCCCAGGACCCCTGCACGGCCAACCCATACCGCAAGGGCTGGGCCCAGAGGCAGTGCAGCATCATCAACAGCGCCACCTTCGCCGCCTGCCGCTCCCAGGTGGGGCCCAGAAAGGCCCAGGGCTCCAGCTTGGCAGGGAGGGCCAAGGGGTTGGCAGCTGCCTCCTGCTCTGGGGGAACGGGGTCTGGACCTCCCTGTCCCTGGCACAGAGCTCACCTAACAACCCTACAGCATGAACAGGAGGTTGGCAGGGCTCCCAGGGGAAGTGGGACCGGCCTTCAGGAGAGGCTTCTGAAAGCCATGTCCTGTGCCTCGGCAAAGACTCAAGGGCCTACGCAGGCAGGGACAGGCTTCCTAGGTCAGGACCTTGGGCAGTGATGAAGGGAGCCCCTCACAGAGGTGCAGTTGGTGCTCAACTGCTTTGCCTGTACTGTAAGCCCATCCCTCTCTGCACCTGTCTCCTGGAGCAGGTGGTAGAGGCCCCTGGCCACCCTGGTCCACTTTTGGGAAGGTCCCTTGTGGCCTGACAGTTGGCCTCAGCTTCAGAGGCTGCTGTGTGGCACAGGTGAGGATGGGGTGCCTCCACGCCCTCTGCCCAGGAACAGCCTGGGCCAGGGCTCTCGCTCACCAGGACAGGCAGGTGGCCATTCGTGTTGGGGACGTGTGGGGTCTGGTAGTCAGGCTCCCATCCCACCACATCCTCAGGATGCCCACCAGGTCTGTGGTGGGGTGTGTCCTGGGCCAGGCTTGCTGCTGTGAATAGGGACAGCTCCACAGGGAGTTTACCTTCAGAAGAGAGGCTCAGGGCGGGGGGGGGGGGCGCGCTACGCAGAGAGCCGATGGGGAGCAGAGGAGGACTCAGCCAGTGGGAAAGCAGAGTGGGACAGTGGTTGGCATGCAGGGACAGAGCAGGTCGGGCACATGGGCAGAGGATGACCAGGATGCAATGATCAGCCAGTGGCAGTCTGTATGCCACACAATAAGATTCAGTGATAAAAGAATCCAAGGAGAAGTAACTGCTCACAGTGAACGGGAGGTCAGGTAGATAGGTGAGCAGGTGGGTAGGTGGATGAGTAGATAGGTGGACAGGTGGCAGGTGGATGGACAGGCAGATGGACAGGTTAGCAGGTGGACAGGCAGATAGGGAGCAGGCAGACAGATGGGCAGGTAGACAAGCAGGCAGGTGGAGAGTTAGGCAGGGGGGCAAGCAGACAGGAGGGTAGGCAGACAGGCAGAGACGTGGCCGAGCAGGCAGGTGGGCAGGTGGACAGGACAAGGACCCCGGGAAGCTGGAGAGGTGGTGCTGGGTGCAGCTCGGCTCAGGGCACACTGAGGCACCCGCTGCCCTGGGGTCAGGGATCTCAGATCGCCGGTGTGGGCGTGGCCTGCAACTGCTCCAGGGATCACCCAGGCCTGGTGAGCCTGACTGGGTGGATGCTGCCGCCTCCCTGAGCCACACCTCTGCCCCCTTCAGGTCGACTCCACCAAGTACTACGAGGCCTGTGTGCGTGATGCGTGCGCCTGTGACTCGGGGGGCGACTGCGAGTGCTTCTGCACTGCTGTGGCCGCCTACGCCCAGGCCTGCCACGACGTGGGCGTGTGCGTGTCCTGGAGGACGCCCGACATCTGCCGTGAGTGGGGCTCTGTCCGTGGTGCTGAAGGGCAGGGTGGCCGGTGCTGACAGGCACATGGCCACACTCAGATGCTGGACATGTGTGCCTGACGTGTGTGTGTGCCGTCCACGTGCAGGTGTGGACTTGTGTGAGCCAGAGGGCAGCTCCTGACAAGGAGCTCAAGGGTGGGGCCCTGACACCAGGCTGGGGAAAGAGCCCCGAGTGACCTGCTGGGGAGGGAGCCTGGCAGGTGCCCCCTGAGCCTCTGCCTTCTGTGCCCAGCGCTGTTCTGCGACTACTACAACCCCACTGGGGAGTGCGAGTGGCACTACCAGCCCTGTGGGGCGCCCTGCCTGCGCACCTGCCGGAACCCCAGTGGCCGCTGCCTGGTTGACCTGCCGGGGCTTGAAGGTGAGGGTGCATCCTGGGAGGCGTCCGAACTGGGGCGGGGAGGGTTTCCCTGAGCACCCTGTCCTGTTCCGAGAGGGCCAACGGCCCAGTGAACCGCCCCCTCCAGGCTGCTACCCTAAGTGCCCGCCTAGCCAACCCTTCTTCAGTGAGGACCAGATGCAGTGTGTGGCCCAGTGCGGCTGCTACAGTGAGGATGGAAAGTACTACGACATCGAAGCACAGGTCCCCACGGCTGAGAACTGCCAGCGCTGGTGAGGACGGGGCAGGCAGCGGGGTGGCAGGGTGGGGCAGAGCTGCTGCATGCCCTCACTGCCTTCTCCCCCAGCCGCTGCACCCCAGATGGCCTCCAGTGCACTCACAGCCTCGAGGGTAAGGAGGGGCCAGGGATGGGACTGGAGTCTGGGCTGGGAGGCCCCAAGTGACCTGGTCCCTGCTGCCCCCAGCCTGCACGTGCACCTATGAGGACCGGACCTACAGCTACGGAGACCTCGTCTACAACACCACTGATGGCCTTGGCGCCTGCTTAACGGCTATCTGTGGAGACAACGGGACCCTTATCCGCAGGGTGGTGGAGTGTCCCGGAACCCCGTCTACCACACCATTCACCTTCACCACCACCTCCAACGTCCTCCCCACCACAGGTAGGCAGCTGCACCCCAGGGACACGTCCCATGTCTGGCAAGGGATGAAAGCTGTGGGGATCTGGTGCTGCTGCCTGGGTTCATCTGGCATCTGCCTGCTTCCCAGGCAGGTGCCTGTCTTGGGGATCCCCCAGCATAGTGACTGGGGACACTGCCCCGGCCCCTCAAAGCTCCCCAGATCCCTTCTTGCCCATGCCACAGACCCCTCCTCCAGCAGTGCTCTGCAGACTGCAGCCAGGCCCTGTCTTTCAGAAAGACACAGCCCCACCAAGCCTCGGGCCAGCCCGGGGGTGAGGGCCTGCCCCCTCCTCCCCTCACAAGGCTGAGTGGTCTTTCCACCCTCTGCAGGCTCCGTTCCCACCGCCTCTACCGTGTGTGTCCGAAAGGTCTGCCGCTGGTCCCCCTGGCTCGATGGGGACCACCCAGAGCCCGGCATGGGAGGTGGGGACTTCGAGATGCTCACCAGACTGAGGGAGCAGGGGTACCCACTGTGCCTGGCACCTGCTGCCATCGAGTGCCGTGCGGAGCAGTTCCCAGGGTCACCCCTGCAAGAGCTGGGCCAGAAGGTGGACTGTGATCCAGCCAAGGGTCTGATCTGCCTCAACAGTGAGCAGAGCCCCCCACTCTGCCACAACTACCAGCTGCGGGTCCTGTGCTGTGATCCTGTGCCCTGCAGCTCCTCCCCAGCTCCCCCTACCTCCACAACAACACTCACCACTCCCTGGGCCCTGTCCAGCCCCACCCTGACCTCATCCAGCAGAGGGATCACCACATCCACGGCACTCAGCTCTCTGTTGACCACAGAGCTTACCCTACAGACCAGGTCCCGCTCATCAGCCACACCCAAAACTGACTGGGTCAGTAGCACCCTTGCCCCCAGTACCTCTACCTGCCGGCCCCAATGCCAGTGGACAGAGTGGTTCGACGTGGACTACCCCAAATCTGAGAGGGCCGGGGGAGACATGGAGACCTACGAAAGGATCAGAGCTGCGGGGGGAGCCCTCTGCCCACAGCCTGAGGACATCGAGTGCCGGGCCCAGAACTACCCCTCAAAGACCCCGAGGAGCTAGGACAGCACGTGCACTGCAACCTCAGCTTCGGCCTCGTGTGCCACAACCAGGAACAGGAGGGAGTGTTCCACATGTGCTACAACTACAGGATCCGCGTTCTGTGCTGTGATGACATCAGCCACTGCAAGAGCCTGCGCACCAACACCCCAATGGCCACCACACTGATTACGGCCAGTAACACACAGGGGACAGCTACCACCACAGTGAGCACGGCCACCACACCACTGACCACCACACAGGAGACAGCCACCACCACACTGAGGCCAGCCACCACACCACTGAGCACCACACAGAAGACAGCCACCACCACACAGAGCACAGCCACCACACCACTGAGCACCACACAGGAGACAGCTACCACCACACTGAGCACCACACAGGAGACGGCTACCACCACAGTGAGCACCACACAGGAGACGGCCACCACGACACTGAGCACCACACAGGAGACGGCCACCACCACACTGAGAATGGTCACAACCACGCCACTGAGCACCACACAGAAGACAGCAACCACCACAGTGAGCACGGCCACCACCACACCATTGAACACCACACAGGAGACGGTCACCACCACACTGAGCACAGCCACAACACCACTGAGCACCACAGAGGAGATAACCACCACCAGAGTGAGCACAGCCACCACCACACCACTGAGCACCACACAGGAGACGGCCACCACCACACTGAGAACGGCCACCAGCAAACTACTGAGCACCACACAGAAGCCGGCCACCACCACAGTGAGAACAGCCACCACCACACCACTGAGCACCACACAGGAGACAGTCACCACCACAGTGAGCAGCACACAGGAGACGGCCACTTCCACACTGAGCACAGCCACCACCACACCACTGAGCACCACACTGAAGACAGCCACCACCACACTGAGCACGGCCACAAGACCGCTGAGCACCACAGAGGAGACGGCCACCACCACACTGAGCACAGCCACCACCACACCACTGAGCACCACACAGGAGATGGCCACCACCAGAGTAAGCAGAGCCACCACCACACCACTGAGCACCACACAGGAGACGGCCACCACCAGAGTGAGCAGAACCACCACCACACCACTGAGCACCACACAGGAGACGGCCACCACCACACCACTAAGCACCACACAGAAGACGGCCACCACCACACTGAGCACAGCCACCACCAAACCACTGAGCACCACACAGGAGACGGCTACTACCAGAGTGAGCACGGCCACCACCACACCACTGACCACCACACAGGAGACGGCCACCACCAGAGTGAGCACGGCCACCACCACACCACTGAGCACCACACGGAAGCCGACCACCACCACAGTGAGTACAGCCACCACCACACCACTGAGCACCACACAGGAGACGGCCACCACCACACTGAGCACAGCCACCAGCAAACTACTGAGCACCACACAGAAGCAAGCCACCACTACAGTGAGCACAGCCACCACCACACCACTGAGCACCACACAGGAGACAGTCACCACCACAGTGAGCAGCACACAGGAGACGGCCACTTCCACACTGAGCACGGCCACCACCACACCACTGAGCACCACACTGAAGACAGCCACCACCACACTGAGCATGGCCACAACACCACTGAGCACCACACAGGAGACGGCCACCACCACACTGAGCACAGCCACCACCACACCACTGAGCACCACACAGGAGACAGCCACCACCAGAGTGAGCACGGCCACCACCACACCACTGAGCACCACACAGGAGACGGCTACCACCACACTGAGAACGGCCACCAGCAAACTACTGAGCACCACACAGAAGCCGGCCACCACCACAGTGAGCACAGCCACCACCACACCACTGAGCACCACACAGGAGACAGTCACCACCACAGTGAGCAGCACACAGGAGACGGCCACTTCCACCATGAGCACAGCCACCACCACACCACTGAGCACCACACTGAAGACAGCCACCACCACACTGAGCACGGCCACAACACCACTGAGCACCACAGAGGAGACAGCCACCACCACACTGAGCACAGTCACCACCACACCACTGAGCACCACACAGAAGACGGCCACCACCACACCACTGAGAACCACACAGAAGACGGCCACCACCACACTGAGCACAGCCACCACCAAACCACTGAGCACCACACAGGAGACGGCCACCACCAGAGTGAGCACGGCCACCACCACACCACTGAGCACCACACAGGAGACGGCCACCACCACACTGAGCACAGCCACCACCAAACCACTGAGCACCACACAGAAGCCGTCCACCACCACAGTGAGCACAGCCACCACCACACCACTGAGCACCACAAAGGAGACAGTCACCACCACAGTGAGCAGCACACAGGAGACGGCCACTTCCACACTGAGCACAGCCACCACCACACCACTGAGCACCACACTGAAGACAGCCACCACCACACTGAGCACGGCCACAAGACCGCTGAGCACCACAGAGGAGACGGCCACCACCACACTGAGCACAGCCACCACCACACCACTGAGCACCACACAGGAGACGGCCACCACCAGAGTGAGCACGGCCACCACCACACCACTGAGCACCACACAGGAGTCGGCCACCACCACAGTGAGCACAGCCACCACCACACCACTGAGCACCACAAAGGAGACAGTCACCACCACAGTGAGCAGCACACAGGAGACGGCCACTTCCACACTGAGCACTGCCACCACCACACCACTGAGCACCACACTGAAGACAGCCACCACCACACTGAGCACGGCCACAACACCACTAAGCACCACAGAGGAGACAGCCACCACCACACTGAGCACAGCCACCACCACACCACTGAGCACAACAGAGGAGACGGCCACCACCAGAGTGAACACGGCCACCACCACACCACTGAGCACCACACAGGAGACGGCCACCACCAGAGTGAGCACAGCCACCACCACACCACTGAGCACCACAAAGGAGACAGTCACCACCACAGTGAGCAGCATACAGGAGACGGCCACCACCACACTGAGCACAGCCACCACCACACCACTGAGCACCACACTGAAGACAGCCACCACCACACTGAGCACGGCCACAACACCACTAAGCACCACAGAGGAGACAGCCACCACCACACTGAGCACAGCCACCACCACACCACTGAGCACCACACAGGAGACGGCCACCACCACAGTGAGCACAGCCACCACCACACCACTGAGCACCACAAAGGAGACAGTCACCACCACAGTGAGCAGCACACAGGAGACGGCCACCACCACACTGAGCACAGCCACCACCACACCACTGAGCACCACACAGGAGACGGCCACCACCACACTGAGCACGGACACAACACCACTGAGCACCACACAGGAGACGGCCACCACCACACTGAGCACAGCCACCACCACACCACTGAGCACCACAAAGGAGACAGTCACCACCACAGTGAGCAGCACACAGGAGACGGCCACTTCGACAATGAGCACTGCCACCACCACACCACTGAGCACCACACAGGAGACGGCTACTACCAGAGTGAGCACGGCCACCACCACCCCACTGACCACCACACAGGAGACGGCCACCACCAGAGTGAGCACGGCCACCACCACACCACTGAGCACCACACGGAAGCCGACCACCACCACGGTGAGTACAGCCACCACCACACCACTGAGCACCACACAGGAGACGGCCACCACCACACTGAGCACGGCCACCAGCAAACTACTGAGCACCACACAGAAGCAAGCCACCACTACAGTGAGCACAGCCACCACCACACCACTGAGCACCACACAGGAGACAGTCACCACCACAGTGAGCAGCACACAGGAGACGGCCACTTCCACACTGAGCACGGCCACCACCACACCACTGAGCACCACACTGAAGACAGCCACCACCACACTGAGCATGGCCACAACACCACTGAGCACCACACAGGAGACGGCCACCACCACACTGAGCACAGCCACCACCACACCACTGAGCACCACACAGGAGACAGCCACCACCAGAGTGAGCACGGCCACCACCACACCACTGAGCACCACACAGGAGACGGCTACCACCACACTGAGAATGGCCACCAGCAAACTACTGAGCACCACACAGAAGCCGGCCACCACCATAGTGAGCACAGCCACCACCACACCACTGAGCACCACACAGGAGACAGTCACCACCACAGTGAGCAGCACACAGGAGACGGCCACTTCCACCATGAGCACAGCCACCACCACACCACTGAGCACCACACTGAAGACAGCCACCACCACACTGAGCACGGCCACAACACCACTGAGCACCACAGAGGAGACGGCCACCACCACACTGGGCACAGTCACCACCACACCACTGAGCACCACACTGAAGACAGCCACCACCACACTGAGCACGGCCACAACACCACTAAGCACCACAGAGGAGACGGCCACCACCACACTGAGCACAGCCACCACCACACCACTGAGCACCACACAGGAGACGGCCACCACCAGAGTGAGCACGGCCACCACCACACCACTGAGCACCACACAGGAGACGGCCACCACCACACTGAGCACAGCCACCACCACACCACTGAGCACCACACAGGAGTCGGCCACCACCACAGTGAGCACAGCCACCACCACACCACTGAGCACCACAAAGGAGACAGTCACCACCACAGTGAGCAGCACACAGGAGACGGCCACTTCCACACTGAGCACTGCCACCACCACACCACTGAGCACCACACTGAAGACAGCCACCACCACACTGAGCACGGCCACAACACCACTAAGCACCACAGAGGAGACAGCCACCACCACACTGAGCAGAGCCACCACCACACCACTGAGCACAACAGAGGAGACGGCCACCACCAGAGTGAACACGGCCACCACCACACCACTGAGCACCACACAGGAGACGGCCACCACCAGAGTGAGCACGGCCACCACCACACCATTGAGCACCACACAGGAGACAGTCACCACCACAGTGAGCAGCACACAGGAGACGGCCACTTCCACACTGAGCACTGCCACCACCACACCACTGAGCACCACACTGAAGACAGCCACCACCACACTGAGCACGGCCACAACACCACTAAGCACCACAGAGGAGACAGCCACCACCACACTGAGCACAGCCACCACCACACCACTGAGCACCACACAGGAGACGGCCACCACCACAGTGAGCACAGCCACCACCACACCATTGAGCACCACAAAGGAGACAGTCACCACCACAGTGAGCAGCACACAGGAGACGGCCACTTCCACACTGAGCACTGCCACCACCACACCACTGAGCACCACACTGAAGACAGCCACCACCACACTGAGCACGGCCACAACACCACTAAGCACCACAGAGGAGACGGCCACCACCACACTGAGCACAGCCACCACCACACCACTGAGCACCACACAGGAGACGGCCACCACCACACTGAGCACAGCCACCACCACACCACTGAGCACCACACAGGAGACGGCCACCACCACACTGAGCACGGCCACAACACCACTGAGCACCACACAGGAGACGGCCACCACCACACTGAGCACAGCCACCACCACACCACTGAGCACCACACAGGAGACGGCCACCACCACAGTGAGCACAGCCACCACCACACCACTGAGCACCACACAGGAGTCGGCCACCACCACAGTGAGCACAGCCACCACCACACCACTGAGCACCACAAAGGAGACAGTCACCACCACAGTGAGCAGCACACAGGAGACGGCCACTTCCACACTAAGCACTGCCACCCCCACACCACTGAGCACCACACTGAAGACAGCCACCACCACACTGAGCACGGCCACAACACCACTAAGCACCACAGAGGAGACGGCCACCACCACACTGAGCACAGCCACCACCACACCACTGAGCACCACACAGGAGACGGCCACCACCAGAGTGAGCACGGCCACCACCACACCACTGAGCACCACACAGGAGACGACCACCACCACACTGAGCACAGCCACCACCAAACCACTGAGCACCACACAGAAGCCGTCCACCACCACAGTGAGCACAGCCACCACCACACCACTGAGCACCACACAGGAGACGGCCACCACCACAGTGAGCACAGCCACCACCACACCACTGAGCACCACACAGGAGTCGGCCACCACCACAGTGAGCACAGCCACCACCACACCACTGAGCACCACAAAGGAGACAGTCACCACCACAGTGAGCAGCACACAGGAGGCGGCCACTTCCACACTGAGCACTGCCACCACCAAACCACTGAGCACCACACTGAAGACAGCCACCACCACACTGAGCATGGCCACAACACCACTAAGCACCACAGAGGAGACAGCCACCACCACACTGAGCACAGCCACCACCACACCACTGAGCACCACAGAGGAGACGGCCACCACCAGAGTGAACACGGCCACCACCACACCAATGAGCACCACACAGGAGACGGCCACCACCAGAGTGAGCACGGCCACCACCACACCATTGAGCACCACACAGGAGACGGCCACCACCACACTGAGCACAGCCACCACCACACCACTGAGCACCACAGAGGAGACGGCCACCACCACACTGAGCACAGCCACCACCACACCACTGAGCACCACACAGGAGACGGCCACCACCAGAGTGAGCACAGCCACCACCACACCACTGAGCACCACACAGGAGACGGCCACCACCACACTGAGCACGGCCACCAGCAAACTACTGAGCACCACACAGAAGCCGACCACCACCACAGTGAGCACAGCCACCACACAACTGAGCACCACACAGGAGACTCTCACCACCACAGTGAGCAGCACACAGGTGACGGCCACTTCCACACTGAGCACAGCCACCACCACACCACTGAGCACCACAGAGAAGACAGCCACCACCACACTGAGCACGGCCACAACACCACTGAGCACCACAGAGGAGACGGCCACCACCACACTTAGCACAGCCACCACCACACCACTGAGCACCACACAGGAGACAGCCACCACCACACCACTGAGCACCACACAGAAGACGGCCACCACCACACTGAGCACGGCCACAACACCACTGAGCACCACAGAGGAGACGGCCACCACCACACTGAGCACGGCCACAACACCACTGAGCACCACACAGGAGACGGCCACCACCACACCGAGCACAGCCACCACCACACCACTGAGCACCACACAGGAGACGGCCACCACCACAGTGAGCACAGCCACCACCACACCACTGAGCACCACAAAGGAGACAGTCACCACCACAGTGAGCAGCACACAGGAGACGGCCACTTCCACACTAAGCACTGCCACCCCCACACCACTGAGCACCACACTGAAGACAGCCACCACCACACTGAGCACGGCCACAACACCACTGAGCACCACAGAGGAGACGGCCACCACCACACTGAGCACAGCCACCACCACACCACTGAGCACCACACAGGAGACAGCCACCACCACACTGAGCACAGCCACAACACCACTGAGCACCACAGAGGAGACGGCCACCATCACACTGAGCAGAGCCACCACCACACCACTGAGCACCACACAGGAGTTGGCCACCACCACACTGAGCACGGCCACAACACCACTGAGCACCACACAGGAGACGGCCACCACCACACCGAGCACAGCCACCACCACACCACTGAGCACCACACAGGAGACGGCCACCACCACAGTGAGCACAGCCACCACCACACCACTGAGCACCACAAAGGAGACAGTCACCACCACAGTGAGCAGCACACAGGAGACGGCCACTTCCACACTAAGCACTGCCACCCCCACACCACTGAGCACCACACTGAAGACAGCCACCACCACACTGAGCACGGCCACAACACCACTAAGCACCACGGAGGAGACGGCCACCACCACACTGAGCACAGCCACCACCACACCACTGAGCACCACACAGGAGACGGCTACCACCAGAGTGAGCACGGCCACCACCACACCACTGAGCACCACAGAGGAGACGGCCACCACCACACTGAGCACAGCCACCACCAAACCACTGAGCACCACACAGAAGCCGTCCACCACCACAGTGAGCACAGCCACTACCACACCACTGAGCACCACACAGGAGTCGGCCACCCCCACAGTGAGCACAGCCACCACCACACCACTGAGCACCACAAAGGAGACAGTCACCACCACAGTGAGCAGCACACAGGAGGCGGCCACTTCCACACTGAGCACTGCCACCACCACACCACTGAGCACCACACTGAAGACAGCCACCACCACACTGAGCACGGCCACAACACCACTGAGCACCACAGAGGAGACGGCCACCACCACACTGAGCACAGCCACAACACCACTGAGCACCACAGAGGAGACGGCCACCACCACACTGAGCACAGCCACCACCACACCACTGAGCACCACACAGGAGACGGCCACCACCAGAGTGAGCACGGCCACCACCACACCATTGAGCACCACACAGGAGACGGTCACCACCACACTGAGAACGGCCACCATCACACCACTGAGCACCACACAGGAGAAGGCCACCACCACACTGAGCACGGCCACCACCACACCACTGAGCACCACACAGGAGAAGGCCACCACCACACTGAGCACGGCCACCAGCAAACCACTGAGCACCACACAGAAGCCGACCACCACCACAGTGAGCACAGCCACCACACCACTGAGCACCACACTGGAGACACTCACCACCACAGTGAGCAGCACACAGGAGACAGCCACGTCCACACTGAGCATGCCCACCACCACACCACTGAGCACCACACTGAAGACAGCCACCACCACACTGAGCACAGCCGCCACCACACCACTGAGCACCACACAGGAGACGGCCACCACCAGAGTGAGCACAGCCACCACCACACCACTGAGCACCACACAGGAGACGGCCACCACCACACTGAGCACGGCCACCAGCAAACTACTGAGCACCACACAGAAACCGGCCACCACCACAGTGAGAACAGCTACCACCACACCACTGAGCACCACACAGGAGACACTCACCACCACAGTGAGCAGCACACAGGAGACGGCCACTTCCACACTGAGCACGGCCACCACCACACCACTGAGCACCACACTGAAGACAGCCACCATCACACTGAGCACATCCACAACACCACTGAGCACCACACAGGAGACGGCCACCACCACACTGAGCACAGCCACCACCACACCACTGAGCACCACACAGGAGACGGCCACCACCAGAGTGAACACGGCCACCACCACACCACTGAGCACCACACAGGAGACGGCCACCACCACACTGAGCACGGCCACCACCACACCACTGAGCACCACACAGAAGACAGCAACCACTACAGTGAGCACGACCACCACCACACCATTGAACACCACACAGGAGACAGCCACCACCACACTGAGCTCGCCCACCACCACAGCACTGAGCACCACACAGAAGACAGCAACCACTACAGTGAGAACGGCCACCAGCACACCACTGAGCACCACACAGGAGACGGCCACCACCACACTGAGGACAGCCACCACACCACTGAGCACCACACAGGAGACAGCCACCACCCCACTGAGCACGGCCACCACCACACCACTGAGCACCACACAGAAGACAGCCACCACCACATTAAGCACGGCCACCACCACGCCATTGAACACCACACAGGAGACGGCTACCACCACACTGAGAACGGCCACCACCACACCACTGAGCACCACAGAGGAGACGGCCACCACCACACTGAGCACGGCCACCACTCCCCTGACTGCCAGCATTGTCCCCACACAACCTCTGGTCACCAGCCTGGTGCAAACGACCACCACACACCGGCCATCCACCCCCTACACCGAGGTCAGCACACGCAGGATGCAGACATCTCTAGGCACCACAACCGAGGCCACTACCAGGCAGGGCACGACCGGCTGCCAGCCCAAGTGCCAGTGGACAGAGTGGTTTGATGTGGACTTCCCCACGTCGGGGGTCCCAGGTGGGGATGTGGAGACCTACGACAACATCAGGGCCGCAGGGGGCAAGATGTGCCTAGCACCTGAGAAGATTGAGTGTCGGGCGGAGAACTACCCAGAGGTAAGCATCGACCAGATTGGGCAGGTGGTGGTCTGCAGCCTGCAGACTGGGCTGGTGTGCCGCAATGAGGACCAGACAGGCATGTTCACTATGTGCTTCAACTACAACGTGCGTGTGCTCTGCTGCGACCGTAGCCACTGCCCCACCATGCCGTCTCCCACCTTCACACTGTGGCCTAGTCTCTACACCCAGACCCTGACCACCTTGGCCACCAGCAGGTGGACGGGGACAGGCTTCTCCACAGAGACCAGCACCTGGAGAAGTGCCAGCCTCCCCATCACCTCCGAGAGTCCCTCTGTGCCTCCCGCCTCCACCAGCAGCCTTCCACACACCTCCGCGCCATGGACGCCGTGGCCCCTGAGCAGCAGCGCTTCCTCAGCGGTGCCTGTGACTTCCCACCCTCTCAGTACTCTAGGCACCACCCCAGTGCTGACCACCACGGCAGGCCCTCCGCCAGCCACCGGCTCCTTCAGGCCCCCTGCCTCCACCCCAGGCACCGTCCCTACCTCCGGGGTCCCCACCAGCAGCCTGCTGACCTCCAGTGTGTCTGCTGGTCCTTCCTCGAGCCTCACCACACTCGGGCCCACTGCGTCCTCCACGCAGCTCTGCTTCTGCTGGGCGTTTGGACAGCTGTTTTCACCCGGTGAGCAGATGAGCCTCACGGCCCCACCACGTCCCTGTCCCCTGCTGGCCTCGCCTGCCGGCCCTGCCCCTGGCCCGCCTGTCCCCTGGGCTGTGGCCGGCCTCCGACGGCTTCTCCTTCACAGGGGACGTCATCTATAATAAGACTGACAGAGCTGGATGCCACTTCTCCGCCATCTGCAACCAACACTGTGACATCGACCGCTTCCAGGGCACCTGCCCCACGTCCCAGCCTCCGATGCCCTCCACCTCTGTGGCGTCCCCCTCCCCACTCCCTGGCTGTGACAACGCTGTCCCTCCCCGACAGGTGGGCCCGGCTGTCCCTCCACCGCCCTCTGCCAGGGGTCTGGCCAGACTGCCAATGCCCTGCTGCCCTGGCTGGGCGACCCTCCCCTGTGACTGAAGGCAGGTCAGGCACACAGGGTCAGGGGCATGGCCTGTGGCCCCGGTGTGGACACTTCGGGCTGCAGGCTGGGTGGGCTGAGTGCCAGGCTGGGCCCCACCAGCACCCAGGTGAGTACGCACCTGTTCCCCACTCAGGTGAATGAATCCTGGACGCTGGACAACTGCACAGTGGCCAGGTGCGAGGGTGACAACCACGTGGTCCTGCTGCCACCAGAGCCCGTGGCCAACGTGAGCTGTGTGAACAAGCACCTGCCCATCAGAGTGTGGCACGAGCACCAGCCCTGCCATTCCCACTACGAGTGCGAGTGTGAGCACAGGGCTCATTGTGCTGCCAGGGGGCGAGGCTGGGGTGCGGGGAGTGGGCTGGGTTCCTCCACCTCGGCCTCTTGACCGGCTAGGCCCAGGGCTCAGCGTCAGGAACCCAGGCTGGCAGGCCACGCCTCTCCACCCTGCCTGTCTCCTGTGGCCTCCTCCCTGTTTCCGACCCTCATCTCTCAGGCCTGTCTCTCACTGGGCAAGGGTCGCCTGGCCATTTGGGACCGTCCCTCCCCTTCATCTGCAAAGACGCCTTCCTTTCCCAGGGTCACGTACCCAGGTCCAAGGTAGACGCAGATTTGGGGGCAGCAGTTAGGCCATGACACCCATTTCACAGAGGAGGCGACTGAAGCGTGGGGGTCTGTGTGGTTCCCCTGAGGTGGCCGTGGCGGCGTGGGGTGCTGGGGGGCTGGGGAGCGGCCTCCAGCCTGTGTTGTCCCCAGGCTCCTGCAGCGGGTGGGGGCATTCGCACTACTCCACGTTCGACGGCACGACCTACTCCTTCCCGGGCAACTGCACCTACATCCTCGTGAAGGAGATCCACCCGCGCCACGGGAACCTGAGCATCCTCTTGCACAGCCACTACTGCGCCACTGGCCCTGGCGCCAGCTGCCCCCGCGCCCTCCAAGTGCTGTACCTGTCCATGGACATCATCCTCACCACTGCCGATGTGGGGGGTGTGGAGCAGAGCCTGGTGAGCTCGCATGGGCCGGGGGTGGGTGCAGCCAGAGGCCTGAGCAACGAAGGCCCCGAGGGAAACTCCGAGCAGGGTGCCCTGAGGCACAGCCCCACAGCAGCCCCGCTGCCCCTGTCTGGCCCTGGTCATGGGTGCCCTGGTCCCAGGTCCTGTTCAATGGAGTGCGAGTGAGCGGGCCCCTCAGCAAGGATGGGGTGAGCGTGTCCGTGACCGCGGCCACCAACATGCACATCGACATCCCGGCCATCGGCGTGAGCATCTCCTTTAGCGGGAGGGTCTTCCAGGTCCGGCTGTCCTACAGCCACTTCAGCCACAACACAGAGGGCCAGTGCGGTGAGTGCCCCTGCCCTCCGGCACCCCCAGCAGGGCCTGTGCACTGCGCAGGGTGCAGGGACCGGAGGCCCCTCAGACTCCACAGCGACCCTCCCGCTCCCAGGCACCTGCACCAACAGCCAGAGTGATGACTGCCGGCGGCCAGACGGCACCATGGCCCCCACCTGCAAGGACATGGCTCCGACCTGGCTGGTGCCTGGCAGCAGTGGAGGGGGCTGCAGGCCACCAACCAGCCCACCCCCCAGCGCCAGCCCCCTGCCCCCGGTGCCCAGCATTTCCACGGCCACCACCTCCACCCCGTGCGCCCCGGGGCCCCTCTGCAAGCTGCTACTGAGCTCGTGAGTCCTCCACCCCGGGGTCGGGGTGGGCTGGGGCCCCCCTGCCAGCCAGGCTGCTGCTGGGCGCTGTAGTCCCGCCCTGACTCCCCTCAGGGTCTTCGCCGAGTGCCACGCTTTGGTCCCGCCAGACTCCTTCTTCAGCAGCTGCATCAGCGACCACTGCCAGGCGGGTGACCGGGAGGTGCCTTGCCAGAGCCTGGCAGCCTATGCGGCGCTCTGCCGAGCCCGGGGAGTGTGCATAGACTGGCGCAACGCCACCAGCGGGCTGTGTGGTGAGCAGGGCAGTCCTGGGGCGCAGCCTCCTGGGCCCGCTGGGTGCCTCCCTGACACCCATCTCTGCACACAGAGCTTTCCTGCCCAGCCTCCAAGGTGTACAAGCCCTGCGGCCCCATGCATTCAGTCTCCTGTGACTCCAGGTAAGCGGGACTGGAGCACCTCTCAGGAGGAGCTAGGCCCACAGGGGATGGGGCTGCATGTGCCCCCAGTCCTGGGGCTGCCGGCCCCCGGGCCAGTCATGGCCGAGCCCTCGGAGGACACCCATTGGCCCCCAGCCCTGGCCCCTGGCCCCTGGCCATCCTCAAGTGGCCCGTTCTGGTTCTGAGGCCCACTCTCCCGGCTGTGCAGGAACCAGAGCCCCCTGGATAATGGGCTGGCCCTGGCCGAGGGCTGCTTCTGCCCTGGGGACCAGCTCCTCTTCAGCTCACACATGGACATCTGCGTGCCAGAATGCCGTAAGCACTGGAAGCACAGTTGGGGCCCTGTTCTGGGCAGGGCAGGGTGGGGACAGTGAGGCCTGGAGCCCTGCTGAGTCCCAAGGGCCTCTTGAGGTGCATGGGGAGATGCGTCCTCCTGTGACTCCGTCGCTGACCCTGCCCCTAGCCCCTGCTCCATTTTGCCACCGCGAGGGCCCCAGAGAGCTGAATCCTCCATGTCCAATCCCAGCCCGGCCTCACCAGCTCATACCCCACAGGCTCTCCGGGGTTGGGGGTTCTGTCCCTGTGACCCCACCCCCAGCCTGGTGCCCGGCACCCTGTGACTGTTCCTCTCCTTCCCTTCCAGCTTGTGTGGGGCCAGATGGACTCCCCAAGTTTGTGAGTGGCACTGCCCACCCTGCTTGGGCTGAGGGGGAAGTGGAGAGGGTGCACCCCAAGGGATGGGGTGTCCTTCCTGCCCTCCTCATGCTGGGGTCCTCGGCTCTGCCTTGGTCTGTTCCAGCCCGGCCAGCGGTGGGTCAGTGACTGCCAGGCCTGTGTGTGCGACATGGCCTCGGTGTCCGTGCAGTGCTCGCCCGTGCAGTGCAAGGCCCAGGGCCCTGCCCCACCATGCGAGCAGCACGGCTTTGTGTTAGTGACCAGGCCGCAGGCTCACAGCCCCTGCTGCCCCGAGACGCTGTGTGGTGAGCACCTGACGGCGGGGGGGCGGGGCAGCCCTGCCCTGCAGGAGCACGGGGTGGTCATGGAGCTTCTGGCTTCCACCTGCAAGTGAGGTTGTGACCTCTGGGACAGCCGGGGACTTTGGAGGTGGGGTGACAGATGCAGTGCACCAGCCCCCAAGGGGCATCGCCGGGGTCCCAGGTGGGCCGCAGCGCCCTGACAGGCCCCACATCTCTGCAGTCTGCAACGTGAGCACCTGCCTCCAGGCCCCACCCACATGTCCCCCGGGCCAGGAGCTGATCCCGGAGGAAGGCCACTGCTGCCCCACCTTCCGATGCCGTGAGCCCGGCGGGGCGGCGCGGGGCGGGGCGGGGCGGGGCGGGGCGGGGAGGCGCGGGGCGGGGCGGGGCGGAGCCGGCCGGGTGGGGCTCAGGCTGGGAGGGCTCTGCCAGCCACACTCGGCCCCTTTCTTCCAGAGCCCAGACTCTGCGAGTACAACGGCACCATCTATGGGGTAAGGGCTCCACCAGGCAGGGCGGCTGGGCAGGCAGTGGGTGGGCGGCCCGGTCCAGGTCCCTGCTCAGGTCTGCGGGCTCTGGGCCGGGATACAGGCAGCGCCTTCTTCTGAGAGCCCTGCAGAGCTGGCACCGTGCCTGGGAGCAGCCAGCCCTGGGGACTCTCGGCAGAAGTGTCCCCACCTGCCTGTGCTCACTGCCCTCATGCCACCCGGTGTCCCTGTAGGTTGGTGCAACCTTCCCAGCGCTCTCTCCCTGCCACACGTGCACCTGCCTCTCCGGGCCCAGCCAGGAGCCGGTCGTGCAGTGTGAAGAGCGCACCTGCAGCCCCTGCCCCCAGGTGCACACAGAGGCTTGGCCCCTACAGGGAGGGTGTGGAGCAGCCCCTGCCCTGCCAGGGAGCCTGAGTCAGGTTCCGGGAGGCAGCAGTGGACAGAGGAGGTGCTGGAGGTGGGGTGAGGCCGAGTGGAACTTTGGGGAGAGGAAGTGATGCTGGGCCCTGGGGTACAGACAGGACGACAGGCTGGGCTGAGGGAGACCTGACCACCTCCTGTGCCCACAGGGCTTCGTGCACTCCAGGGTGTCTGGGCAGTGCTGTGGGAACTGCGTGCAGGCTGCCTGCTTCACTCCAGAGGGCCAGATAGTGCAGGTGAGTGCTGCACTTGGGCAGGCCCTCCCCAGGAGACCCCAGGGCTGGCCCTGATCTGACGCCATGGGGGCTCCGCCCTCTGCCACGCATTTCAGCCCAACGAGACCTGGGTCGACAACCATGTGAACAACTGCACCAAGTACCTCTGCGAGGCCCAGAGCGGGGTGCCTGTGCTGACGCCACAGCCCGTGTCTTGCCAGGACGTGTCCCTCTGCAGGGTGTGTGCCGGGAGGCCCCCGCAAGGCCCCTCTGTTCCCTGCCACACCCACCGACCCCCAGCCCCTGCCCTGATCCCCACCCTGGGCTCCGGCTCTGCCTCTAGCTCCACCCCCTGTCCTTGGCCCTGCAGGGCATCCTCAGGAGAACTGGCTGCTGCTACACCTGTGAGACAGAAGAGGGTAAATTGAGGCTCTTTCCCACTCAGTCTGTCCAGTCCCAGCCTAGGGCTCCTGCTGGAAGCTGCCCATTTTTCTCCCCGGGCAGCAGTGGGATCCTGGCGCCCAGAGCCCACCTGAGCCCCAGGTTATGGGAAGGCAGTTTCTGCCTGGAGCGTGGGCTGCACCCAGCTGGGCCTCAGCAAGGGTCCATGGGCTCAGCAGCTGCCTGTCATCTTCCCAGATGCATGTCAGGTCCACGCCAACGTGACTGTCCTGCGGCACCAGGGCTGCGAGGCTGTGGTCACTGTCACCTTTTGCGAAGGCTCCTGCCCTGGAGTGTCCAAGTGAGTGGGGGCCTGACCTTCCCGGCCCCGGGAGGCCTGGCATGGGAAAGAGTGCTTCTGCACAGAGCCTGGCTGGCCCCCGCCAGCGGAGTGCCCACAGGGTCTCTAGGCACCTGGGCTCTGGACCTGTGTCCAGCGAACCAGCTGTGTCCACGGTGAGCGGGAGTGGCTAGAGGGGGAGTCCAGTGGCTGGAAGCCTAGGGGAGGTGTCCAGAGGTGGGGCTGGCTGGGGTCAGCAGAGCAGGAGCGGGCTCGGGAAGGGAGCCACAGAGGCGGAGCTGGGTCGAGGAGGCCTGAGCATGAGGGAGGGGAGCCAACCGGGCATGGTGGCAAGGGGGCTGCCTGACCGGCCACACCTCCCAGGTACTCCATGGAGGCCCAGACTGTGCAGCACCAGTGCAGCTGCTGCCAGGAGAGCAGCACCCACCAGCAGGCCGTGACCTTGCAGTGTCCGGACGGCACGGCCATCTGGCACACCTATACCCAGGTGGACGCATGCAGCTGCACCACAGCCTGCAGGCCCTGGCCCATGAGCCCCAGGGGCGCCTCCGTCTAGGGCCCTGCAGCCCTCAGAGCCAGAGCAGGCTCCACTGACCACCGGGACCTGGGGCCTCTTCTGGGGCCCACGAAGACACGTGAGGCTCCCTCGCCGCTGCCTCCCCATCCCCTGCAGCACCTGGGGGGGCACTGGACCAGCGAGGCTGTGCTGCAGGAGGGTGCTGGGTGGGGGTCCTGCCCTCAGAGACCCTCAGGCCTCACGCTTCCTGCTGGCACCAAGCAGCCCTGGAGCTGAGCAGCTGGGGGCACGGAGGCCTGTCTGCAAGACCCGGGCCGGAGCTGTGTCAGGCAAGGTGGCCGCTGGCCTGTGTCCGGCCCCACAGCCTGCCTGCGGGAGGGCACCTGGGCCTGAGGTCACCATGCTGCAGGGCGGGTGGGAGGGGCGGGCCAGCCCTGCGGCAATAAACGCTGACACTGTGCGTCCGCGCTGTGCCTTTTCCTACCACCTTGTTCCAGCAGCCGAGGTGGAGCAGGACCCTGCAGGGTCAGGGGCCACAGAGCCACTGGGAGGGACGTGGCAGAGTGGGGGGCCGTGCGGTCCTCTCCAGCCATGGGCACCCCTGGGGATCAGCCTCGGGGTGTGGGTGCACAGCCACAGTGGCTCAGGCAGGGGCCCAGCCCAGCCACCACTCAGACACAGGGCAGCATAGGAAAGTAGGGTGTGGACGAAGATGAGCTTCAGGGAAAGGGGCCCAGACACCAACGGGGCTCCCTGGGGGTGGGAGGGTGCAGCCCGTGCCTGTCCATGCTGCCCATCTCGAATCCTCCTCCTGCACACCTGGCCTTCCTGCCTCAGCCGCCGGCTGTGCCTTTGTCTCCTGTCCCTCCATGGAACGCAGCAGGGGCCTGGGGTGTGTGGGGCTTGGGCTGGGGCTGCTGTGTGAGGGAGGTGGACAGGAAATGTGTCCGGCAGACTCACGCGCAGTGAGGGAGGACAGGGAACCTGGCTCTGGGCTCGGCCTCCAAGAAAGGGTGAGAAGTGCCCTCTGGGGCACAGCCAGGGCCACAGCCTGAGGAGGCGCAGACTGCCTGGCCTCCACCAAGGAAGCCTCTGGTGGGGTGAGCAGCGGGCCCCTGCCCACTGTCCTGCCTGGGGACGCGTCGGGCGGCTCTGCGTTAGTCCTGCCCCTGCCCTGCCGATGGCTCTGGGGCCCGGCTGCTCAGTGCTGACTTGAGCCTGGCAGTGACTTGGTGCAGGAGGCAAGGCCAGTCGGGCAGTCGGTCGGGTGTGGCCTCACCTTCTGAACTGCAAGGCTGACTATCGGCCCCAGGCGGGACAAACCAGCAGTGCAGCTTAGACCCCGGGGGTCCCAGAGGGAATGTGCACCTCTCTGCCCCATAGACAGAAACCAAGATAGCCCCAGAAAGACATTTTAAGATGGCCGGTGAGTTGCTAAGACGGAC
Organism: Heterocephalus glaber; assembly: GCF_053883595.1. Taxonomy (NCBI): domain Eukaryota; kingdom Metazoa; phylum Chordata; class Mammalia; order Rodentia; family Bathyergidae; genus Heterocephalus; species Heterocephalus glaber. The sequence continues at coordinate 924,186 of NW_028258293.1, forward strand.
GCCTGACATGGCGGCATTTGGGAAGCGCTACGCCGAGAGGCTTCTGTAAAGCCCTTCCTTACCGAAAGTGCACATTCAAGCCAGTGCGGTGGCTCACTACTGGGGAAGCTGAGGCAGGAGCGTTCAAAGTTCAAGACCTGCTAGAAACCTCTGCAGCAGGCTCTAGTCTCCTGCTCAGTGTGTGATGAAAGGCTGAAGAAAAGCTCAAAGACAAAATTAGCTGTTAGCAGGGAGGTCATCTAACCTGCGAGCTACCGCAGTGCCCATGAGGTGCTTCCGAGAGTCCTGTAGCTTCAGTCAGACTGCTTCCTAAAGAAAGCCAGTGGAGGGACTTAACTCTTTACAGCCTGCACCGCTTACAGCACATTCTGGGCATCGTCAATACTGCAGTCCCCAGCAAAGACCAGCCTGGGCAACCTGGTGAGACCATCTCAAAATATAAAAATGAAAAGGGCTGCAGATGTGGCTCAGTGCTCAATACTGGATTCAATGGGGGGAGGGGGGAGAGAGAAAAGAAAGCCCACATCTACTCCCAAATGGCCAGCCCCTCAAGGTGGCCAGCACCCTGCCAAAGCTCAATAAACAAAATGGGATAAAAGGTCACAGGTGTAAGAAGAGGTGTGTTTGTGCATTTATTTTTTAGATTTGAGACATTGACGTCAGATCCAAAGTTTCAATATTCTCCTAATGGGCTCCAGAAGGAAAGAAAAGAGAGCAGGAGAGGCACTACTCAAAAACTAACAACGTCCCTTCCAAACTGAAAACGTGAACTTAGACTGACTGCACACAGGAGACACACTCAGACCCAGGCCTAGGGACTCAGTGCTGAGACTTCACGATGCCAGGGAGCGGGGGAAGCAGGAAGCTGCATCTCACCCACCGTGTGGGGCAGCAGTGTGTGGTTCCTGTCATGACGTGCACACTTGAGGCTGGGCACGCGTTCCGAAGTGGCAGGGGGGCTGGCTCCGAGCTGCACTATCGAGTAAGAGTGACAGGGAGAAAAGGCGAGGGCTGAGTTGCCCCCCTAGACCCGAGGCACCGGCTGGCCCGGAAGATTTTAACCAGGTGGGCAGAGTGGAAGCATGTGCCCTGGGCCCAGAGACAGACCACAGGCCAGACACGGCTCCTCACTTCACACCAGTGTGTCCTGCACCCCTTCGTGGCTGGTGCCGGGGGTCTCGTTAGGAAAGCCCTCCCTCCCCTGGGGTGAGGAATGCTGTCTTCCGGGTTAGGTCTGGCAAGCTCCACGATTTCACCTTCCACTCTCGAGTCCTGATCTGCCACGGTGGCACGGTGTAGATGTCGCCCTCCCCTGGCCTGGCTGCTGGCTAACATGGGGGGTCTCAGTGTTTTAGGGGAGCAAGTCCCCCAGACTCCCCGAAAGCACTCAGAACCAGCTCTCCAGGCAACCTCAGAAGACACGCCAGGGCGGCGGGAGGGTGACGGGCAGTGGGACTGGGGGCTAATGTGAGGGAAATCAAGCCTCTTACGTATTCATACTTTAGTCCACCTCTGCAGTGCATACCTGTCACCCTGACATCCCGAGCTCTGTCCACATTGCTGGCCGAGTTGGCAAGCACATGCTGCCAGCGTTCTAAGTTGTCCTCGGTAGCAGGGTCTCAGGAAACCCACCGGGCTCCAGGGTGGTCCTGGAAAGGCACATTCTCTTCAGGCTTCAAAAAGAGCCACGGGCCACCCCTGTCCAGCTGTCCTTTCTTGACTGGCCTAGGCAGGCCCTGAATGCGGGACACGGTTGGTCCCCACCGCCCGGGACTGCAGCCCTGGCCTTGAGAGCCTGGCCCCTCAGCTCGGCCCAGCCCAGCTCCCGCAGTGGTGTCGGCCTGCTGAGCCTGGGCCTCAGAGGAACCGTCTCTGCCCATGCTGGCTGCAGGGGAGGGTCCGCCCCGGGACAACTGCCGAGTGGCAGGCAGGGCTGGGGACATGAGGCAGATCGTGCATCTGTGCAGGGCACAGTGGTAGCTGCCTACAGTGCTCCTATGCTCAAGACTTGTCCCGACTCTATCCCATGCTGTCCTGAAAGGGCTCGGACTGAGGGACCTCGCAGGCCTTGCACAGCAGCCTCCCTTGGGTGGTCAGTCCGGGCCCTGCCCTCCTGCCCTCCTTCTTGCTGACCTGCTCCCTCCAGTGCTCTCCCAAGCCTGGCTGATGCCGGGGCGGGGGATGGGCACAGAGTGGGACTGGGCCTCAGTGCATGGATGGAACGCCCATCCCTCCAGGGTGCAAGCTGCCCAGGGTGGCCACGCACCCAACTTCTTAGAGTCCCTTGCGGCAGCCAGCGTGGACACGTCCATCACTGCCCTGCACAGGCACCAGGCCCGGCTCAGCCAGGCTGCGGAGCTGGCTCCACCTGCTGGTCACCCGAACCCCGCAGCACAGGCACACACCAGCATCACAGGCCGCTGCACGGACGCTGTCCCACACGGGGAGCCGTCTCTGCTAGGACTCTTCACTTGCCCACTTTCTGCTAAGTGAGCTCTGTGGTTTGGGCTTCGGCCTCTGTCCTCTTAATGGCAGTGTCACAGGGAAGGGGACACTCCTTCAGCGTCGGAGGTGCCGAGCTTGTGCGGATGTGTCAAGGACTCAGTTCTCTGTAGGACCCGCCCTGCCCTCCTGCAGGAGCAAGCACAGCCTGCTGGCCTTGCGAGGGCTCCACACAGCTTGGGCCGGCAGAACCAAGTGGTGGGGATGGCACTGGCAGGCTCTGCCTGGGCCGAGATGTTAGGAGGCATGGGATGCTGCCAAATGGTGGGGGCAGCTGTGTCCCCACACCCTTCCCTACTGTCCCCAGACCCAGGTCCTGAGGCTTTCCAACAGACCTTGGCTGCGGGGTCCTGCTTCCAGCCTGCTCTGCAGAATCTGCCCTTTGAGATTTATTTTTAAAAGCAAAGTGGGAGCCACTTCGGTCCTCCACCTGGGCTAATGATGACAAAGGTGGCTCTGCGTGCAGCAGCGAGGCTGCCCCAAAGGAAGGCTGGGTGCCCCCCAGGAAGGCGTTTGCCACCCCACCTCATGCACCCCAGGCTGTTCTGGGACTTGTGCAGGCCCCAAGCAGGACAGGGTGAGCATCACCCCTCACAGGCAAACGCAGGTGCCACGGATACACATAGCCCTCTGTGAGCATAGACAGCAGCTGGGAGGACATGTTGGCCGGTGCTCCCCAGGGAGCGGTGGGAAGGGGATGCCGAGGGGAGAAGCTGTGCAAAGGCCCCTGCTGCCCCAAGTGAGATGGGGCCATGGTGCTTGGGCCCTGAGGGACATGAGGTTGCCTGAGAGGGGAGGTCCAGGGGCCGTGGAGGGGCTACAGGAAGCCACCAAGGAAGAGCAGAAGCAGGACCCTCGCTGGCATCTGTGTCCTCCCTCCAGCATGGCCCGCTCCGCCGCTGCTGCCTGCTGCTCCTGCTGCACCCCGAGCTGGGCTCTTCTTCCACCAAGCCTTCCTGTTGACGTCCTGGAAAGGGTCAACCTTCAGGAAACCTCCAGCCATGCCCTCCCCCCCGGACTCCTCTGAGGGGCCACTCTCTTCCCCTAGACCTGGGCCAGGCTCGCCTGGGTCTGCTCCGCCCCAGGGCCTGCGGTGTCTGACTGCCCGACCAGGTGGCGGGTGCACTCTGCAGCTGCACTTCCTCAGCTGCAGCTGCCTGCCTTGCCCTCTGCTCTGGAGCCTTAGTTCTTGGGCGCCTGCTGACTTCATCCTGCACTGGGGCTTGGAGAAAATGGGTCACTAGTCTACTCCTATGGAGGCCACGGGCTGTCAAGCACTGGCAAGGAAATCGGAGGCCAGCACTACTTCCAGCTGACCTGAAACATGCACAGAAGACTCTAAAGTATCAGTGGCTGGACCACAAACCAGAGACCTGGGAAAGGCAGTGGTGGGAGGCAGGTGTGAATCCAACCAGCAGACAACTGCCCCGACAGTAATGGCTGGAGGGCAGTGTGGGCTATAAAGCCCCACAGAAAACTGTTACAGAGCACCAGCAACCCTACGCACAACTGTGGCAGAATGTCCTGCACCTACAGGGGACAGACTTGAGTAAACAAAGACACGAAATCCTGTGGGGGATTCCTGACCTCGTAATACCTAATACATAGATTTCTCTAAGTTAATTTATAAGCTTGGCACAGTGGCACATACCTGTAACCCAGCATTCTGGGAGGCTGAAGCAGAAGGACCAAAAGGTCAAGTTTAGCCTGAGCAATTTACCAAGATTCTGTCTCAAAATTTAAAACTTTAAAAATGGGAGTTGGAGATACAGCTCAGGTCAAAGATACTGGGTTCAATCCCTAGTACTGCAAAAACAAAACAAAAATACTATCGCCCTTTTTTTCTTGAGCTAAACAAACTGTAAAGTTCCTTTGAGTTCCAACAAGAATAGACAGAAAAACGCCAGAGAACAGGGATGGTGTGGCCCAGCCCTGCCCCGAGTGTGAACAGAAAGGTAGCTGGGGAGGAAGCGCAGGACCCGGGCTAAGGGACGCAGTGCAGGTTGGTGGTGGCCGGCCGGGACAGGGAGGAGAGTGACAACTGGGCAGCCCCACAGAAGGGCGACTCGGATGCAACCTGCAGGTCTCAGGCTGGTTTTCAGTGCTGGGACAGAAGCCTGGGCCTCGTGTGCACTGAGCAGGGCTCTGCTCTGGAGCCGAAGACCAGCCCCTCCTTCAGTCCCCTGCTGGGCTCAGGGACTGAAAGGCAAAGAAAGAGGTTAAAGTGCTTTCCTAATTATGAATTAAAATCCAGCAACTATAAGGGATGTGACAACATTTTTAAAAGAGAAAAATTTTACATGAAATAAAATCAAGAGTATCACAGAAAGGCCAACAGCAGACAGGGACGTACCTGCGGTGTGTATCAGTTAAGGCCTCCAACGGCCACTAAAGACAGGCCAGTGGTCCCAGGGAGAACACGTCCAGACAGGAAGAGACTGTAAGAAGGGGAGGCAGTGCCCCGAACACGTGGAAATACGCTCCACCTTGCTCCCAGAAGGGAGGTCCCAGTGGCAGCTGTGCTGGATGGCGCTCTGGCAGGCACGGACCAGAGGGGATCTGGAGACCTGAAAAGCACAGTTCCACCCTGGGCTCAGGAGCCCCGGGTCCAGGGATAGGTCCCAAAGATGTACGGGACCTGCCACAGCCACAGCCGGAACAACCAAACGTCCCCGGGGAGACACACGGTGGGACAGCTGGCAGCTGGGAGGAGCAGCAGGCTTGTCCAGGACAGGTTTCAAGTGTGACCCAGGAGCATGGCCATGTGGCTCGGCTGCTCAGAGGACGGCCAGGGGGCCGCCCGGGGGTGTGCGTGTCACACGGGGGCACAGGCCAGAAACATGAAAACGGTTGCCCATGGTGAGGGACGCACTGGGAGGAGGGACCAGGAGAGAACTTGGTTCTGTGAATTTAGCTTTTTGTATTTTGACTTTAACCACAAAATATTTTAATATATAAAAATATAAAATAATATATACAGTATGTAAAACAAAAACGAGGGCCTTTGCTTTATGACGTTTCCTACTCTTCCAGAGTAGCTTTCTTCTCTGTTTTTCACGCTTCCAAATAAACCATCTTCCTTTATTTAAAAAACAAAACAAAACAAAACTTAATAGTTTAAAAACAAAACCAACAGGAAGTCAGAGCCCTGTGCCAGCAGCTGGCCCTTGGTCCCACTGTCTCTTGAGCACACAGCACGCTCGTGACCTGGCCAGGCAGGCCTGACTGGAACTGCACCCTGCCGGAGGTCCTCACTCACTCTGCTGCGTTTGGCTTTCTCTCCTGGGGTCATGCTCGCCAGGAAGCGCAGGGTCCTATTTTGGGTCTGTTCCTGGGATCAGGATCCAGACCTGGGGGACCTGGGGCAGAGGACATGGGGCTGGATTCGGGTCCCTTCCCACCTGGATGGCCTCCCGCTGCTGTCCTGAGCTCCTGAGACCAGCACTGTCCCTGCAGAGCCAGGGCGGGGTGCAGCGGGGTGCAGCGTGCAGCAGCACCACGCAGCAGGAGGAGCACAGGAGCAGGCCGTGGGAGAGTCAGAGGCCGCCCTGGGGCCTAAGGACACTGCCATCTCCTCAGCCAGAGGGCCTGGGAACTCGAGCGCAGAAGCTGGGTAGGTGGTGCCTCTGTGGGCCTCCTCTGCTGATGCAGGGCCCTGGTGGGAAGGAGGGGACCCGGAGACCTGCCTGGGAATGTCACGAAGATGCCCCTAAAAACTCAGACTCCCCAGATCTGCACAGACTATGGGCACAGCCCACTCCCTGCTGCTGGAGGAGAGCAGCTCCCCACTGCCTCTGAGGGAGGCCCTGCCCCGCTTCTTCCTCACCAGCACCTGGAGGAAGGGGACCTGTGCAGTGAGGGTGGTGAATCCGGACCTGCCAAGGTCACAGCTGGGGTGGAGGCTGCTGGGCTGGCAGCCACAAACCCTGGAGCTGACTCTGGCATGCACCAGCTCTGGGGGTAAAGACCACAGAACAACCCTCGTGGATGGCGAGCAAAGGAACCGTGCTGGGGCCTGGAGGACACACTGCCCACGAAGGACACGGGAATGTGCAGGGGAGGGGCCTCGGGAGGAGCCGTCCTCTGTACCATGGGGCTGAGACAGAAGATCTGTCATGAAATCAGCCTCCCTCCCCAGCAGCAGGGACCACAGGACCTGGGGTGGCAGAGGGAGATGGAGTACCTCGGGCCAGAGTCCCAAGATAAGTAAGCTCTGAATGGCTGGGCCCTTACTGGCAGTGTCCATGGGGACAGGTCCTGGCCAGAGTCCCTAGGGCCACATAACAGCATGAGGGGAGGGTACCCTGCTCTAGGCCACCAGCTCCAGGCCAGCTGGGTTCCCTGGGAAAGGGCCTCACAGGTGCAGGGACCCCAGCTGGGCCTCCCAAGGACTCTGTGACATCTGCTCCGCACACACGGGAGACCGTAGCCCCTCATGGTGCCGACACAGAGCCGTCACCAATCTGGAGTGGCACCACCCTGAGCCCTAAAGGCAGGCTGTGGGCCCTCTCCATCCACTCATGATGCACCCTCTGGTCATCCTGCCTGGCTGCATGGATGCTCGCCCTTGGTGTCAACCCAGCGGCTGGCCAGACCGTTCAGGAAGAGCTGTTACAGCAGGAAAGCCCAGGGGGCCTGAATCTGGTAAAGCAAACCCACCCCATGTCTGGAGTGGATTGTTGAGAGCCCAGACCTGAGAGCAGAAACCTGAAGGCCCAGAGCCCTAAGTCAAGAGCCCAGAAGAACCCAGAGTGCCAGGAGCTGGAGCCAGGAGCTCGGAGTGGGGCCACTCTGAGGACGGGAAGTTCAGAAGCAGAGGCCCTCAAGCCTCGTTTAATTCACCCTTCTGGGCCGGCAAAGCCCAGAAAGATTACAGTGGCTCACAGTGCCCCCGCAGCCTGACTGGGTGTGGGATGGGGCTCCAGTTTCGATGTTGCTCTGGAAATACTAACATGCAGCCTCACGAAGATGGAAGTTAATGGTCTCCTCCTTCCTTTAAGGCAGGGGAGACCCTCCTTCACTGCAATGCTGGTCCTCATCTTCCCCGTTACTGCTGTCCCAGTGGTAAAATTATTTCACCCTGCATTCAGTACAGATCTACCTCACGCCCCCTGAGCTTCAGACAGCTCTTGAATCCCACCAGTCCTGCGTGTTCTCAGCCACTCTCCTCTCCAGGCTGCAGTCCACAGAGCCCTGACCTGTTTCGACTCCCTTGCTCCGCCCGCTGTTTCCTGGGCAATCTCTCCAGCCCTGTCTTTCTTGGCCGCCCAACCTGCTCATGAACTTGTCTGTGATGTTCATTCCAGCTGCCTGTGTTTCTCATTTCTAAACCTTTTGTTTGTTCCAATGCCATGTGAGCACTTTAATGTCTTGCTCTTTGCTTGCCCTGTAGTTTAGTCTGTTTTTAAAGCACCTGAAGTCCAGCACACCTCATTCCGGGGAGTCCCGCCATGTGGGATCTCACAGCCCTTGCGGACAGCTGGTTTCCAGTGCCTTTGGTCGCCAGCAGGTGGCGGTTTCCATCTGCACTGGAATCCTGAGATGTCAGCTACCCCATCCTCCCACAGGAACACAGTTGAGGTTTCTCGGACCAAAGCCCCTCTGGCAGCTCAGGCAGCCCCCACTGCTTCAGTCCCTGGTCCAGGAGTGGATTCTTTCCTAGCTTCACCTATGATGAAGGCACTGCCCCTCTGACCCCTAGCTTGACAGGGTCATGGTCTTACACCCAGGCCCTGTCCCAGCTGATGGAGCTCTGGGCTTGCCACAACTAGCACCCAGGGCTTCATACTTCTACATCCACCCACAAATGCTAAGTCCTCTCCCAGCCACCGACATCCCACACAATCCCCAAACCTTGGGGACTTCCTTCACTTTCTCATGGGTGCATCTCTGCACATAAAGGAAGACTATTTGTGTCTTCGCCCCAACACATTCGAGGCCTGGTCCTAGTGGAGCTTCTTAAGAGCGTTGCTTGCTTCTCTGCAGCGTGCCCAACTCCAACACCAACTCAGCTGTCAGCTGCTTTGGGCAGAAGACACTCATGGTGTGGCAGGTTAACGGCTGGCAGATCACAAGCTTAGCAGGAGCCCTACATTCAGGATGAGGCCCAGTCAGCACGACAGTGGCACCCACTGCCCAGGGCGGCCCCCTGCCTGCTTCAAGGGGAGGTGAGCACTGGGTGGACAAAGCCATGCCAGCTGCGCCCGCTGCACACAATGACTGCTGGCTGCGAGGACAGAGCACCCACACTGTGACCAACGAGCTATTAGCCCTACCTGCCCTGCGGGTGTGCAGCGGCGCATGGTGGGCTGCTGCTGAGTGCAGTGGGCAGGCACAGGGCACACCCACGTGTCTAACTCCAGGTCGCCTGGAGGAGAACTTACAGGTGTAAGAACAAAGTAACACGAAGATGCTCGCTGAGGAGCCACAACCACCACCGCGGAACTGGGGCAGAATCCTCTCCCAGATCTCCTGGGAGACAGCAGCCCGTGCTGCATGCTCAGACCCCAGCCTCTGCTCCCACTCACACTGTCTTCATTCACGCAGTCCTGGAACGAGCGTGAATGAGTGAACCTGCGATTCTAACCGGCAAGTCACTCCTGAATGCTGTGAGCTGTTACAAAACACTCCAGTACAAGAATGGTAAACTTTCCCTTAGGGGACTTTATTTCTCTATTTTTATATGGGCCACTTATTAAATTAGAAGGCTGAAAAGTAGAAATGTATTTTACAATCAAAGAAAAACCTGGACACAGACCCGCTCTGAACATAACCACCAGGAACACAAAAGTTGAGACTCATTCCCACCAACACCCATCTCATGTGTACCAGCAAATGCCAAAGTGTCGCTAAGAGAAAGAGGCAGTCTGGAGAGGGGAAGGGCAGAACAAAACCACGAGAAACACTTCTCCCGTCTCGGATACACTCATCACTCACAGGGTGAGACAGAGCTGGAGGCCACGGGGGCTCCGAGTCCAACCATCACCTACCTCAAGAAAACAGCCCAAGCCCTGCCCTGACGCCTGCCCCAGGCAGGATGTTCCCCCGTCCATCCCTGTGGCTTTGCTAGCAACTCGAATCTGTAGGTAGATGGGTAGGAGCAGCAGCAAGACCCAGAAAGGTCCCAGCCCCGTCTACGTCCGCCCCAACCCACTGTGGCCTTTGTCTATGAGCAGGGGACAAACCACTCCTCCCGACGGTGATCAAACTGGACACAGGACGTGACAGTGGCTGAATGGATCATGCTGACGCTCAGGCTCCTGAGCAGGCACTGAAGCCTTGCCCCCTGCCACTGCACTAGACAGGCTGCGACATGACAAGCTTCAAACAGGAAGCAGCACACAACGAAGGGACGTAGGATCTTACTGACGAAAGGTCTTATAAAATGTGATCTATCTTTGATCTATTAAAAAAATACAGTGTTCAGGAAAAAGGAAAGAGACTGCAGTATGTTCAGACTCATCTGGAAACTATGGCTCCCTGACATGAACGCTGCCTCCCTGGGCCACGGCAGCTGCTCCAGGCGCCAACCTTCTCCAGGATGGACTCCACAGAACCACTTGCAAGCAGGGTGGCAGTGTTGGCACCTCAGCAACATTAAGGCAGAGGCCAGGCACCTGCAGCCTCAACTGGGCCCAGAAGCAGGCGCTGCAGGTTTGTGCTGTCCTGGGCCGAGTCTGCTGATGGCACTAACAGAACCCCCTTGGGGAAGGTCCCATTCTGCCAACAAACCTGTCTCCAAGGGCAGGGCCTGCTACAGGCACAAGGCCACACAGCAGCGTGGAATGAAAACTTCCAGGGACGGGCTTGTCCCAGTGAGTGGTCAACTCTACTTAACAAACATTGTGTCTTTCTTTTCCACTACGAGATTAAAAGCTGTAAGGGTTCCCAGCTAAAGCAAAGCCCTCAGTGCCACCGTGCCACCTGTACCACTGCTCCATTCTTCTTCAGTTTACAAAAATAAATATTTATGAACAATATATTTGACAACCCCCACCCCCAATCAGTGGTAGAAAGCTTATTTTGTAGCTGACATTAAATTTTACCCTATCTTTTTAGACCGGGGGCGGGGGGGGGATGGCGACTGGAATTTAAGCACTGCACTAACTTCCTCAATCTCAGTGGTTCAAAAAAGTCCACAGTTAGGGCTGACCGTTGTGCCCGTGTGAGCAGGCTCTCATGTCAGAGGCTGGGTACAAACACTCGCAAGAATGAAAAGCACCTGCAACTCAACGTGGAATTACACACCGAGACATGCCAGGGTGCACGGGCTTCCCAACGTGTGCGTCCTGCTGAAAGTGCATCTCCGAGGAGCCTTGCAAGGCTCTGAGTCTTTCAACACAGTGTAGCCCATATGGCCCTAAATCTAGTCTGCAGCCCAAGAGATGACAGCAGCGACCAGCCAGCCAAGTGTAGGCAGCTCTGCCTCAGAAAGGTTCCCAATATGACCATTCACCGGGTTTCTGTTCAGTCCCCCAGCTTGACAACAGCACTGGTGCACAGCATGGCCGGTGTCTCAACACCGTCTGTAAACAGCGCCACCCCGAGGCCCTCTCAGGAAGAGAAGCTGGAAGAAGGCCTGTAGAGCCGGCATGGTCAGCAGGAGACAGCGAGCCTATGCAGCCAGGGCAAGACAGAGCCTGGCCAGCTACGTGGACAGGAAAACCAGGCAAGAGGCCCACGCTGTAAAGAGTGTCAGGGAAGGATATGAATGCTCAGCTTGAGATCTGTGAATGCGACCCATTAGCCAATGCACGTGGATCTGTGTGCTGTAAGCTACTAGGTCCACCCCAAATAGGCTGAGTGACTCTGTGCCACTCAACAGCTCAGAAAGATGCTCGACTGCTTCTATTGCCCTAGCAGAGGCAGCAGCTTTCTACAAGAATGCTTTCCAGGACAGTATGAGAGGAGAGATGCGTATCCCCAGCAACAGGTGAGTGGGTCTGTGTGGTGATATGGCCATACCACCATCATCCCACCCAAGACAAGGAGGGAGCTGTCCCACCCCACCACTGGCCACGAGGGCTGCCTCAAACTGAGACCACATGCATCCCGAGAACAGGTGGGGAGGGGCGCACAGGTGTCTGAGGAAGAGGGTACAGGTGATGGTTCGTAGGAATCTTGTTGGGACGATGACCCCGAGGAGCCCGGGGTGGCCAGTCCAAGGGCAACAAGCAGGTCTAGGACTCTTCGCCCATTTGCAGCAGGGAGTTGATGGCGGCATCCCTGTTCCCTCTCTGGGCTTCCAGCACGGAGCGGATCACCTCCTTGTCCATGTTGGGGAACATGTCCTGGATGGCCTTCAGGTCCTCCTCCGTACAGCGGGGCTGTGTGGTCACAGCTGGTGGGGGCATTGCCACAGGCACCATGCCAGGGCTGCAGACGGCAGGCATCCCTGGAAACAAAAGAGGGAGTCTGGTGAAAACAGTGACACCAAGTGCAGGCTGGCTTGAGCTGCAGGAAGGAATGACACTTTTGCAGCCTCGAGGACAGAGGCCATCCGAAGCCTCACAAGACAGGGACCCTGAGGGACACGAGGCTGGCAGCCTCCAACACCCACCAGGGGCAGGTGAGGCTGGGCTCCTCCACATGTGATGCCCTCTCTGAATTCCTTTCTCTGTCCCAAATGCAAGTCAGGTCTTTCAAACCTCACTTGAGCCTATTTTACAATCACAGGGCAGAGGAGACAGAGTGAAGGTGGAGTCCACAGAGGGGACTCAAAGGTTAGACCTGTGGAACCTACATGCCCCTCAGGCTGGAGACACAGGCAGGCTGGGGACAGGAGGTGCTAGTGACACTGAATGACCACAGGTCATAGAATTCCCATGCACATTCCTCTCTAAAGGGCTACAAGGGCTTACGATGCCCTTACTTCTTTAATCTTTAAAGCATGAACAATCCTCCCAAGTAGGCCCACCGGAGTGAGGCAGAGTCATCACTTTGGGACATGGCTTTTCTTTCCCCATGTCATTCAGAAGATCGTAAATGCAGCTGAATGCTGTCTGCAACACCAGCTGAACCAGAGCATCAAGAGCCCTAACTGACGTGGAGGTGACTGCCCCAGCAGAAAGGGGCAGAAAGCCAGCATTTCCAGCCCTCCAGGCCCAGCCTCCACTAAACACTTGGCTGTGCTCCTGACACCTGTCTGGCCAACCTCAGACGGGCTGTCGCCCAACTTCACAGGTGCAGGTTGTGGCACTGTCAAGGAGAAGGGAAACCATAGCAGGGTCAGGTGGGGAGAACAGGCCACTTTCACAGAGGACAACAGCCAGGGTGCTACCTGGCCTGGCCCAGGTCTGGGGCAGCAGCCTGTTCCAGAGGGACCTAGGCAGCCTCACACAGGGACATGGTGCTGTATCCACACAAAGGTGTCAGGAAACGCGTGCCAGTGCAGCCAGCCTGCTCTCTCCCCAGTATTCACCAGCCTGGGGAGGTGCTGTGGTTTATATCTAGACATCTCCTGAAGCCTCATGCATTCACAGGTGGGGCTTTTCAGAGGTGGCTGAATCTAAGGTATGACGCTGGGATTAAGAGTGCTCCACCCTGGGTGTGGGTGTGTCTTACTTCTCTCTCATTGCTGAGATCAAAATATCGGACACCCATAGTTAAAGGGGAAAAGGTTTATTTGGCTCACAGTTGTAGAGCTTTCAGTCCATAATCAGCTGGCTCCAAGGCAGGGTGGTGTGGCAGACAGGACTTCCAGAAAAGAAACAGTTCATGGAGCCCACCCGGTAGCAAAAGCAACAAGAGACCTTCACAGCATCTTTCTGTCTCTTTTATTTTATTCAGACCTCTTAGGGCAAGTATCACTCAAGCCCTTAATCCTAGTGCCCTCGGGCCTAGTCTCACCATGAATCAATCAAACACTAGATTCAGCCACCTCCAAAATAGCCCATGACCACGAGGCTTTAGGGGGACATCTAGACACAAACCGTAACAGGGTGGCACTGCCCAAAGGGTGGTAACCTGGATGAGGCTGGTTTGCTGCTTCACTGTCTCCTGCTTGTTTCTCCTTTGCCATGCTCCTCCTGCTGTGCCACCCTGCCTTGGAGCCAGGAGACTATGCACTGAAACCTCTACAAACTGTGAGCCAAAGTAAACCTTTCCTGCCTTAACTTTGGGTTTGGAGGATTTTGTCCCAGCAATAGGAAAAGTGACTAAGACACCAGGCAAGGAAGGAGGGAGGGTGAGACATCTTCTGCTGTCACCCATCCTCACAGACCTCAGGGCCTGGGCCACTGCGTATACGGGGGACGCACACTCCTGACCTGGGCCTGACTGTCACCACAACTGAATGTGCAATCATTCATCAAACCCTGGGTGAGCCGTGGGACATGTACAGCTGGGGACACAGGAGGCAGGGATGGATGAGGGCCTGCAGCCTCGGTGGGACTCAAATGAGGTCCCCTGGGGCTTGGGCCAATGTAGGGAAGAAACCATGGGAGACAGTGAACCAGAGCCCATGGTGCCCACAATGTCACCCTGCCACCCCTGCCCACGTGCACAGACACAAATAGAGGACTCTCGGTGTCCACTCATGGACAGAATGCTGCCCAGATCAAAGTGGGAAGAGACCACCTTCCCACCACAGCACAGGCCACACCAGCACGAGCAAGGGGATAGCAGTGCACGTCACACGGGGCTCCTGCAACCTGGTGGCCACTGCCTAGTCACACACCGTGCAGGACCCTGACAGCCAAGGTCCTCTTAGGAAGGAGCCTCCTGTACCCAGAAGGAAGCCTGCAGAGCCAGGTGCAGGGTGGCTTTATGCGTGTGCCACAAGGAGAAAACGACCTCACTATGCTGCATTTCAGAGTGCTCCGACTGTGGATTCGTAATGCATGGTACCTATGAGGGAAAGAACTCTAAGCAACAGTTTGGGAAGTTAATACGAACTAAATTCCCACCCTAAATCAAAACATTTCCATGTTATGAACAGTGTGTGCAGTTTACTTTCAAATTCACTGGCTGTGATTTCTCCTTGCGAGGGACATGGTGACACGCCGCCCATGGAGGCATGAAAGTGGTTTTGACGCTGGCCATTTACATGCGTGGAAACTGCCACAATGCAGCCTCTTCTACTGCTCCTTCCTGACCCATAACAGGACAGGGAGAGGACTCTGTGGATGCACGCTTAGCTTTGCGTCCATGGTTTCTCAGCGCACTCACTGCCTCCTTTAGCACTGTACATGCCCAAGGGGGCTATGACACCAGCTGTGAGGATGGAAAGGTGGGAGGGCACAGACAGAAACCTTCACTTGTGGCCACAGCGGGAGGAGCTACCGCCCCCAGCAAGCGGGAGGAGCTGAGTTCACCTGGAGTGTTTATCAGAGGCCCTGCTAGGCAGATAGTGGGAATCAGCCTTTTAATCAACTCTCTTCCTGCTGTGTGGAAAAAGGCAGCAAAATAGCAGGCCAGAGAATTAGGAAAATCAACAAGGTCATTTTCCCCAAAAGAGACAGCGTGTGGTGCATGCTGCCTGCCCTCTGCAGAGGCCTGCACCCTGATGCAAGGTCACCGCTCCCAGCAGGCACACACAGACCTGGCCCCACACTTATGGCCTGACCTCCTCAGCCCACAGCTCTGCCCAGGCCACCAGCAGAAGCAGCGCACAACGGACCCCGCCTCTAGGACATTTAGAAAGCAGCAGCAGGCCGAGTCCACCCAGCTGTCCCCTAGAAGGAGAACGACACAGTCTGCCCAGCCACACACCTTTCCATCACCAGTCAGCCCTTTCTCCAGTCAGGGTCAAGCCCCTCCCCGAAACCATGTGATGCCTGTCAGCTACCTACCCACATCCGATGAAAACTCATGCATCTGATAATCCACATGTGGGGAAAAGAAGCCGCCAGGCAAGGCAGCGTGCAGCTATAATCCCAGCACTCTGGGAGGCTAGGTAGGAGGACCACAAGTGTGAGCCCTGCCCAGGCAACTTGGCAATTTAGGGACACCCTGTCTGATTTAAAAAAGGTCTGGGGATACAGGTCCTTGCAAAGGCCTTGAGTTCAATCCCCAGTACACCAAAGCAAATGAACACAACCCAGGGCTGCAACTGACAGCAGGAAAGCTCTGCCTGCCAGGTCCTGTTCTCCAGCCAGCCTCACCCTGTGGTGATGGCCACAGCTCAGGGAAAACACAAAGGAAAGGATCTTGGAAGAGTCCCGGCTCTCCCGGGCTTCCAGCCTCCAAGTCACAGACTGGAAAGCACTGCTGTAGTGGCAGCAGCCTTGTCCGAGTCCAGACACCCTAGGACAACGACGGCAAACCTTTTAGAGCTTTCAATGATACAAACAACAAGCTGCGGCACACATGCCATAGGTTTGCCACCACTGCCCTAGGGCTTCTAGGACAGGGCTCCTCAGATACCAAGGCGGCCAGTGCCTGCGAGGGACGAGCCACTGCCCAGCACAGGGCAGGTGTGGATGGGCCCCAGCCGACCAGCTGGGGACTCAACCGCTCTCTGCCCACCCTTGGCCTGTGGCACTGGCCTCATCATTGCTGGCCCTGGCCGGTCACCATGCACAGGGCCCCAGAGCCAAGGGCCTGAGGGCTCCACTGCAGAAGAGACTGAAGTACAAAATGTGTGAGCTCACATCAGTTTAAGCTTTGGACTTTTGGTGCTCTGGAAGGACATATTTGAATATATGAATATATATATATATATGAATATTTGCCAATGCAAACATTCAGGACTTGTATGGCTTGGGAGAACTGGCCTGACTCTCAAGGAAGCCACTAAACACTACTAAGATCACTAAACAACAGTTCAGAGGCTTCTAGAACTGAATCTCCACTAACTACCAGGACCCAGGGTACTGGAAGAAGCTGCTAAGTCCAGGGCGGAAGCAGGAAATGCACTAAGAGACAAGAGGGCAAAGGGACAGTGAGTCCCACCTGGACTTCCTCTGGGAGACAAGATAAATAATAAGGTAACAGGTTATAGCCCAGGGAACTAAACCAACTGTGAGCCTACACCGAGACACCCACAGTGGACAGCTCAGTCTGTGAGAAACAGGCAAAACCTCACGTGGACACCAAGAAAACTCAAGGATGAGCCACCACTGTGCAGAGTCACCGTCTCACCCCACACAAACACAAGCAGTCAAGGGCAGGGACGAAAGTGCTAAGTTTCCTGGGCAGAAGCCAGGTCAGCACCAGGACAATGGAAAAGGGGCAGCAGCTTGGACAGATGGACCTGGGGCCAGGCCTGGAATGCACCCTCTAGAGCAAGGCGAGGGCCACCGGGCACCGGCAACACATGCACACTGGTGCACACACATGCACTGGGCCGAGGAGTATCCTCCCCTACAGGGGCCACAGTCTCCCAAGGTTCTGGCAGAAAACTCTTGCTCTTTACTGTACCTTTTCCTTAAGCAGGAGACTTTTAAGATTTTAAAATGTATATCAAAAGAAACGTTCAAAGTCTGTTTATAAAGAAACCTAGCCTTTCCTCAAATAAGCATTTTAGGTCAAACTTAGACAGCATTTTTAGAGAATGAAGGACAGGATCCAGAAAAAGATAAACATGTCAGTAACTTTCATCTCTTTGGAAGCTAACTTTTGATTAACCAAATACACCCTGGTGTTGGTAACTGAAGGGGACAGGACTGCGTCCCCCACACAGATGTGTCAAGCCCTGAGCCCATGAACGCTGCAGGGTCTCCACAGGTACACTGAGCTGGGCTGAGGCTGCAGTGACGGAAGGACAGGGACCCAGAGAGGGGAGGCCGCTGTGTGAGGACCGAGCCACAGGCTGGGGTGAGGTAGCCACAAGCCAAGGAACACCTGGAGCCCCACGTGGGAGCTGGGGGTGCGGGCGGGGATGACCGAAGCCTCGGGAGGGAGTACAGCCCAGCTGTTCCTGCTTTGGGCATCAGGCCTCCCCAATGGGGGAGAGCAGATGTCTGCTGTTTTAAGCCCTCGCCCTGGCCCCAGACAGGGTGGTTTCTTCCTCCCTCCTCATTCCTCTTACTCAGGAGCCTGTCACTGAGCCTGACAGTCGCCACTTATTGGGTCTCTGCAGTCCCCACCCCTCTGCTCTCCCTTTGCTAAGGATCTCTCCTTGAGCTCTGAACACCACGCTGCTTTAAGGTTTTGGGTCATTCTGTTAACTGCGTGGTTTCCTACCACGCTCAGCACTGCAGGGTCTCCCATGGACGCTGGGCCTCCCCTTCCCTCTGAAAATGATGCCCTTTGTTCCTGCAAGCAGCTCTGGCTCAGCAGAAACCTCCAAGTGCATGCACAACCAGAGTGCCCAAGTGCTACCCCCTCTTGGGGCTGGATTCAGCCGGGTGCAGGCAGGTCTGAGGCCAGGTCTGAGGCCAGGTCTGACTCCTGGACCTCTCTGTGCCCAGCTGGATGCTGGTGTGACTGTGGGCATGGACAAGACTCTCTGCCTGGCTGCAGGACCCTAGATGCTCCATACTGCTCAGCTGCAAACACCAGCAACCAGAGGCCACAGGCCCAGGACCACACCTTCCTGCTCTGGCCACTCCTGCTGCCCTGGACTGTGGCTTTGTTCCCTTGGACCCCAGCTTCCTGGACTGCAGCAGAGAACCAGTGGCCACAGGCCAGCCCTGGCATCTCCACTCTTGAGGCTACAGTCTACCCTGCCTGCTGGGTAACACCTGGAAATGACACCTGGCCAGCGGTATGGCTTTGGGGTGCCACCCCAGACACAGGTGAGGTAACCAAGAGGTTAACATGAAGATCTGAAGATGCAAAGGCATAAGAAGCTGTGTTCTAACACGATGGTGTGTGCTGCCCCAAATGGCTGCTTCATGCAGGTACAAGATCCTGGCAGGAAGTGTGACCTGAAAAGCCACGGTGTGCTCCACCTGCAGGACCTCGGGCTCCTAATGCGAGGACTCACACACACGTGTTCGGTGTTCCACATCTCCATGAGTTTCACTCCTCTGGCATGTGCCAATAATGAGGGAAAGATTCTGGTTTCTACATGCTGGGAACTTCACCTGAAACCCTGGACTCTGCTTTTAAAAGGATCTTTGTGCCCAGTCCACCCTTCCTGACCCCCCATTCTGCCCCAGGCCTTCTGCCAAGGGAGAAGCAGCGACACACCTGCAATGGGCACGTAGCCAATGCCCTGCTGGTACACAGTTGGCATCAGGACCACGGGCTGGGGCGGCATCATCATGGCGGCAGGCAGAGACTGAAACACACCAAGAGGATCATGGGGTCCAAATCTTACCTCCAGCCTCACCGAAACGGCCCCCAGAGCACAGAGCCCTCGCACCCACGTCTGCCCCCACTGAAACCCAACACCACCTCCCTGGCTGGGAGAACACAGGGTGATGCCTGGGTGCTGTGGGGATGCTTCAGAGTCTGGTGCCTGAGAGAAAAATGTCAGCTTCCACCACAGCCCAGGGGTCAGCTCACAAAGCTCTAGTCACAGGTGGACTGGCTACGTGTGACAGTGGCTCTGTGCCATGTGCTAAGATAACTGAATGCTCATGCTAAGGGAGATGAGTCTTCAGGAGGGTGTTGCTGCAGAGGGAGCCGTCCACACAGGGTTTGCCACAGCCCCCATGGCTGGAAGCGCTCCCCAGTAAGAAGTTAGTGACAGCAGAGAAAAGGTGGTACCCAAGACCCAGTAGGCTGGGTGCAGTATACCTGTAAGCCCAGCTACCTGGGAAGATGAGGCAGGGGATCACAAGTTCAAGGCTGTCCTGGGCAACTGAGTGAGATCCTGTCTCTAATATTAAAAAGGGCTAGAGATGTAGCTTTAGTTCCTGTCTGACACCGTAAGAGAGACTCCCCACTTGCCTGTCTTGTGACTTCCCTGAAGGTCCCTGGAGCCACTCTGCTCTGAGGATGGAGGCCTGACACCATGGGTGACTGCCAAGCAGAACTGGGCTCTGCTCCATGACCCCCAGAGCAGGGACCCCACACTGCCCACCCTGGGTCCCCACCGAGATGATGCATCACTTCATGGCTAGCCACTGCCTCCCGGGAAAGGGCCCAGGCGGACACCCCCAGAGCTGCTCCGGCTCGGTGCTCACCGTGTAGGACATGACCAGGTTGATCATGCCCTCCTTGTCGTCACCCTGCCTCCCGCTCAGGCTGTACCACTCGTCTTCCACCTGGCCCTGTTTCAGGGACTCGGGGATTGTGATGTGAGTCCAGGCGATTCGGTCGTCCATGGAGAAGGCTCGCTGGGGGCGGGGGGGGGGGGGTGAGGGGGGGTGAGAGAGAGGCAGGCGCATCACAGCACAGAGACAGCCACTTCCCCTGGGGCTGTGGTGATGGGCCTTCTCCCGTGAGGCTCCCAGCCCCCTTAAAGGAATTCCCACTCCGCCTGGGCTCCGGCCCACCCCCGCCCCTGCTGCTGAGTCAGCACCTGGCACAGCCCAGGCCTAGGATGAGAAGGGAGAAGCTCCAGGACTGCTGCTGCACCCTCCAAGACCCAGGCATGGCCCGTGGGCACAAAAGGGAGGCAGGCACACACGGGACTGCCAGCTGCAGACCCAACCCGCTTCCCACAAGCTTCTTCCCTCCTGAGGACCCCAGCTGCACAGGGGAGGAAGGGACAGGAAAAGCCAGAGGCCAGTGCTGAGGCCACCCTCTCCCTTCTCACTCTCAGGCTTGCTGTGTCTGGCCCTGGCCTCAGGAGGTACCTGGTGCGCAGAATCGAGTTTTGGGGTTTTTTTGGTACCGAGGATCAAACTCAGGACCTTGTACTTGCAAGGCAGGTGGTGGCACCACTGAGCTACATCCCTGGCCCACCAAAATCAAGTTTTGAGGGAGCCTCAGTCTCCAGGCTCCCGCCTTGCCCTGAAACCTGTGGCATGAAGGCTGCTATGTGCCTGTGATGTGCACTAGCAATAACAATATTCCCATGACGTCCTTGAAATTCAGCTATCTGTGAACAAACACTAGCTACTTTGTCTAGAGTGCCCAGCACTGTGTCACGGGTGATGTTTCTGAGGGGAAGCTGCACCCTGTCACTTGGCCACTAAAATGCTGGTATCTGGCAGGCCTCATGATGTGGCGCATCACACCTTGCCCCATCGGAGCCACATGCAGCCTTGAGAGAAAGGTGCTTCTCACCTCATCGAAGATCTCCAGGTAGAACGAGTCCACACCCGGGGGCACTGTGCATTGGATGACTTTGTTCCAGCGAGGGTTCTTGGCACCGTTGTGAGCTGTGGGAGTCTCATACACAGCATAGCCCAATCGCAAGCGGCAGTAGGGGTCCATGCGTGTCATGCCATAGTTCTTTGCCAGCTTTGCCTGAAATAAAGCCAAGTTCAAAAAGATGCAGTGTCCACCAGAAGAAAAGGCAGGTGCTTCTCTAAGCTGCCAGCCTCCTCCAGCTGCTCACTGCCATATTTCCTGGACCAAGAACTTCAGTCACCCAAATTCACCTGACTGTGGCACTAACTTGCTTCCCAGGATACCAGGAGCAAAGAGCCACTCCAACTCTGGCAAAAAGCACTGAGGCCACATCTGTCAGTACACAGCTGAGCTGAGGGGAGGCAGAAGGGAGGATACCCCAGGGCTCAGCCACCCCAGAGCCCCAGGACCTGGAGGCATCTCCCCAGCTTTCAGCCTCCTGCAGCTCCTGGTACACTGCCCTTCAGGAGTGGGAGTGTCAGCAGCAGCTCAGAGGGACAGGATACCATCTTCCCATGGCCCAGGTCTCTGAACCTTGAGACCCGACTCCAAACCAGATAGCCTGCTTGTGAACTGTCTCACGGGGAGCAAAACCAGGAACCCTTGTGAATGAGGTGAAGATGTAGCAAACAAAAACATGTGAGGGCCTGGGATTTAGCTCAGTGGTTCCGGCACCTGCCTTGTAAGGGCAAGGTGCCGAGTTCGATCCCCAGTACCAAAAAAAAAAAAACTGAAATAAGTTGTGTCCGATGTCACTGGCCACCAGAGAGATGCAAATCACAACTCCAAGTGAGACTCCCACACACCTATCAGAATGGCCACAACAAAACAACATGACACCTGATCAAACCAGGTGCAGCAACATGGAGCCACTGGGGCCTTATGTGTGTGGGCAGCAGCGTAGCTCTTGGGTCAACCCCTGCTCTGATGTGGGCCTCCGTCTCGAGTCTACAACAGCACGATCTCCACTCACTTTGCCTAAGTGTCCTCTCCCGAGTGTCTCATGCTGGACTGTGACTCATTCCCTGATGGATCCTCCCTCCAGGGACCACTAACAGAGCCTCGGTCCCCCTTCCCTTGCGCTATGCATACCATCTGCCAAGCCTGCTGGGTCTTCCTTCATGCACACAGCCACACTGCCCTAGCCACACTCCAGTACAGGGGTGGGTGGGTGGGGGTGTGTGTGCATGCGCACGCATGCCAAGTGATAGGAGGTGGGGGGCAAGAAATGGAAGTTTTGGTATCTTTGGGTTTCAGCTCCCCCAAAGGCTGGAGTTGTCACCTACTGGGACTAGGGAGAGAGGAGAGCTGGACACTGGACATCTGGAGGTCATGAGGACCACGTCTGTGTCCAGCAGTCCAGCTGTGGTCAGATTCATGCATGGGTAGTCACGTGCATGGGGCTGCAGGGCTACTCCCCTGGGTGTGTGGCCAGGAACAGGGACTAGAACCAGGCTCCTGGGTACTCTTCAGGGTAGAGGATAATCACAGGAGGCTGAGGGGTATCATGCAGTCAGACTCCTGGAAGCCAAGAGAAGGTTTGTCCAAAGGGAAGCAGCAGGGAGACAGTGGACAAGGTGACCAAGAGGCCATGTGAGGACCAGGATGCCTCTCCCCAGCATACCTGGGCGAGCTCGAGTGCAGGCAGACAGGCTGCCTGTGGTGGGCTCCACAGCTCCACAAGAACAAGGTGGCCAGAGGCAGCAGGCAGCTTGAGGACACCTCAAGGCCTGCCCAGCTCCAGCCCTTGTACCATGGCCCACCAGGTGACAGCACACAGGAGGCACCCGGTCATCAGTGGGGCAGCTGGACACAGCACATTCCCTTAGACACGTGTTGCCAGGCCCTGGAGCAAAGTCACGAGGAAAGGTGGCTGGCTACAAACCCCTCACAGGGACCAGTGCAGCTGAGCAGGGTGCAGGCTGCATGTTCCTCAGCACCACAGCAACACCTCTGACAACTGCATCCAGGGCTTTCCACAAAGTCACACCAGTCCTCACATGTCCAGTCCCTAGCTTTCCAGGACATTCTGGGTGGTCACAATCAGCTTGACGCTGATGTGTTTTGGTTTTCATAGGCAAGTCCCTTGGTAACGGGTGGGTGCACCTGGTCAGCATGGGACTGTGCAGCTGAGCAGACGTCACTGCTGGGCACACGCTGGTGTGGCCCTGGGCAATGTCAGCCTCTCAGCTCTGTGAGACTCCCCTTGGGGAGGAACAGTACCCAGTACAGAGTAGCTATCTACCAATGTTCATTGTAATTTTTAAATTATTTCAGGCAGAATCCTGGGAAATTGCATTTTTCATACAAGTTGGTTTTTAACATCAGATATATGATTTGGCAAACACTAGAATCAGAAAAATTCCATTTGTCCACATGGGGAATGCTATAAAGGGCCAAAATCCAGACTCTCCACCTGCGCCAGCCCCCCAGCAAGAAGGAACGTCCTGCGCCCACCTGTACCACAGTGATGCTGAGGCGGCCCACAGTGCCCACTGAGCCTCCATACTGCAGCTGCTGTGCCGCCTGGGCATCCAGCTGGACCTGCTGCTGCTGCTGTGTGGGGGTGATGCGGAGGAAATCCTGTGGCAGCTCGCCAATGTACACCTGCAGGCAAAGAGGGGGGCATGGTCAGTGGCCAGAGTCAGTGCAGGGACCAGCCAACCTCCACCCCAATTCCTGGTCAAGCCTAGACTGTGCCCCACCTCAGTTTCTCCACCTACAAATGAGGGCCAGGGAACAAAGGGTTTCCATCTAACCCTCCCTAGGGCTTTCTTTCCCCAAGACAAGCCACAGCCATGGGAAGTGGGAACACATTTCAGTCCCTAAAATCAGGCTCCTACCCTCAAAAAAGGCTTGCTGGGTGGTGTCCAGGACTGATTCTCCATGTCTGTACCCATAACCTTTCTCTCCTGGACCACAACTAAATCCAAGGCCTGTAAACTTCAACATCACTGGCTTGAACACATACATGAGATGAACTGGGACCCCTGGAACCAAGTTACTTGGAAAACCCTTTGTCCTATAAGCAAGTATTTCCATCTGAAACAGTTCAAATTTGATTCTGGAAGAAAATAAGGAGCACATTTGTTCAGAAGGCCTCACCACTCTGCTCTGCTGTTCACTTAACCCTGCTGACTGGCTTGCCTGACAGTGGGGGTCCTCAAGGACATACCTCGGGGCAGGAACTTTGGGAGAAACCAGAAGGCCTCCGGAAAAAGAAAGTCATCCAGAAAAACAGGAGGAAACCAAAGCAAGGGTTTACAACAATTCCTAGAAACTCCCTGGCCAAGGCTCGAGCCCTGGAGCTCAGCAGGGGCCCACAGGGTACGGGCCCTCCCACAGAGCAAGACCCAGGGATATGCTCTAGAGTAAGGCACCCAGCGGCTCCACAGCAAGACAGTGGCAGTCAGAAACAGCCCACCTGCCTGGGGGCCAAGACTCAGAGGCAGTAGAGGATGCCTCAGGGGTGAGCGCATGGCTGTCTGCAGCTTCAGCAAGGCAGGCCAGCCAACAGCGCAATGGCGGCTCCTCCTTGTACACAGCTGGTACAGTGTCGGGAAGGTCACATGTAAGAATGCCTGTGATAGGCTGGGCATGGTGGTGCATGCCTGTGATCCCAGCACTCAGAAGGCTGAGAAAGGAGGAGCACTGCAAGTTCAAGGCCAGCCTAGGCTACATATCAAGTTCAAGGCCAGCCTGAACTGCACAGGGAGACCTTGTCTCGAGATGACCAAGCCCACTGGGCCCAAACCTCCCTGTGGGCATCAGGGGTGGCTGCTGGAGAAATTCAAGCCCTTTGGTGGCCTGGGCCAACTGCCCACAGCTCCTGCTGCCTGAAGTGGTCCTGGCAGCCAGGATGCGTTCGAGGGAAACCAAGGCCTCAAATGTGAGTGAGGCAAGGTGCATTGCTAAAAGATGCCACGGGGGGCTCTACAAGGGGGAAGCACCTCTCCCCAAGGATTCTGGGGAGGCCCCCATCCTGGTTTCCACACCTGTCTCCCCAGCAACGTGTCTGTGCAATCCCCTCCCCACCGGAGGAGCCACTCCCACAGGAGGACAGCGGCACACCCCTCTGCACCTCTGGAGGGCAAGCACAGGCAGGGATTGGGAGGGATCCCAGCCCTCACTTCTGCAGCACCTATGCCTGTGAGGGCCATGGTTGCCAGGACGGCCCCAGCTCCCCAAGGTGCCCTGCAGCCGCTCCTGGGGCCATGCTTCCTGAGATGCAGCTCACAGATTGCCAGCCAGTCTGGGAAGAGCCCTGAGATCACAGGTGTCAGCTCCTATTGGCACATGAGAAATGCCAGACCCTCCCAAAGGGACCCATGGCCCAAGGGTCCAGGACAACCTGTCTTCAAGCTCACTCAAGGCCTGTGGTCTTTGGCCTCCAGGCCCCACCACCAGCCTTGTCTCTACACCATCAACAAGATTATTTTACAGAGACTCACAACAACCAAAGGGCTCGGGATTAATGTACACAGGCCAAATGCTCACTTACCTGAGACACAACTGTCTCCCTACATACCGTACTTCTAGGGATGCAGGGGGGAAGGCCCGTACCTCAGGGACACCCTGGATGGGCAGCCAGGCCAGCAGGTGCCCTAGTGACCGGTCAGGGTGTGGATGGTCACGGGGCCTGCAGCAGACATAGGGTCAGGAAAAGGCCACTTGGAGGAGCTTTTCCTTCACTCTTTTATTTCTCCTCTGTCCTATTCTTGGGAATAGGGCCTCTAGGCATCAGGGGTCCTTTCTATTATATTCTTCCAGTTTTCACTGGAGAGTAGGACCATTTTTTAATGGAGAAAATACATCAAAAGATCAAACTGTTGTTATTTTTCAACAAGGATTTACCATAAAATTACAAACAGGAAAGGAGGGTTTTAAAAATGAGTTAAACAGTATGACTGGAAAAGAAAGGGCAGAAAAGTAAACTGAGGAGGAAGCCGGTCCACACTGGGGGAGGCCAGGTGACCAAGCCCATCCCCCAAGCCAGCACCAGCGAGCTCAGACCAGTGAGCCTCCTCCAAGCCATGATCCTGAAAAACCAGGGGAGCCTGAAAGACAGCCCCAGATTGGAGGAGACATGCTGGTCAAAAGCAAAGTGGGGTGTCAAGGGGGTGCTGTAACAGTAACGGGGAACAAGCTGAATCTGGAACCAGTGGCAGCTGAAGCCCTCAGCTTCACGGCTATTGGCAACGGGAACAATGACATCAGGGGAACTAGATGAGGCATACAAAAGACTCTACCATATCTGCAGTTTCCCTTTAAATATAAAATTATTCCCAAATCAGAAGCTTATGAGGAAAAATTTCAAGCTAACCTAATGAGGGAGAGGGTAGGGGAAGCAGCAGGGAAGGGGAGGGGAGAGACTTCAACCCTCACCAAGCAGCAGATTACACAATGCACTGAAAAACAAGTGGCCTATGGCTGCAAGTCCTCAATGAGTTCTCAATTTAGACTGAACCCATTCAGACAAGGACACATGTTCACACATTCAAAACCACCACTGATAACAAAGTTAACGCTTCCTAGATAAGGGTGAGGCCAGGCACTGACCCAAATCCTCTCTCATCAGCAATAGCACTGGAAAACATCACCAGTAAATGTGCACTTTTAAAGTATTTTTAAAATTCAGTGCTAATCCTGAAATATATTTTTGCCATTTTATAACGGGACAAATGTTTAAATAGCCACATAAAAATACATGCTTTATTCTGGTTCACATCCATCCTTTTAACCTTGGGAACATAAAAAGAAAATGATTAATCTAGACAAAGGATATGTAATATATATTTAAACTACAGTTTTGCTTAACGGTAAACATGAACATAGTGAGCCCAAAACTAGCAAATAACTTTAAGCCCTGTGTAGACCCAACCACCCCTTCTCCTGGGACCAGTGGATGGGAACGCGCAGGTATGAGCACTGATGTGCTCTGCCTCACTACAGGGAAAAGAATGGCCTCCACGGGGCATCAGGTTCTCTGGGCCAGAAGTATCTACAGTGTCTGCAGGACAAAGCCTTGCACAGCCTTGACAAGGAGCCGAGTGTTCCTGTACCCCAAAATGATCCCAGGAGATACCTCTCTGGAGAGAGGTGTGCTGAGCCTCATGCCTGGCCCTGACTGTGCCTGACCGAAGTTGAGGGCAGGCAGAGTGAGGGAGCCTGAGAGACGGCAGTCCTGGTGTCCCGGGAGGGGAGAGCCCATGGGACTTCCTGATGGATGAAGAAAAGGCTGCTCCAGGGTTTTGGCTTGAGTAATAGGAAGGAACAACCTGCCTACCTGTGTGTCAGGGACAACCCAGGCGAAGGCTGCTGGACTATGGGTCTACAGTTCAGGAAAGACATGAGAGGGGACAGTCACTGTAGCCTGGGGTGTGTGAAGCTGTGGCGCCAGTGAGACTCTGGAGGATGAAGAAGAAGCCTGCCAAGGAGAACCAGCAGGCAGTGTTGTAGTGACCTGTGTCCTGCCTGAGCCAGAATGGGGCTGCTGGGCTGGGGCCGATGGCTAGGACAGCTTCCAGGGCAGAGCTCATTGGGATCTTTGAACACAAGACAAGCTGCCACTGTCCCTCTCCACCCTTCACAGCCAGCCAACCCCCTCCCCTGCTTCTGGTGGGTCCCCAGCACCCACACAACCAACCTGCCCCCAGCTTCCCTCATCTAGATGGTGTCAGAGTTAAGTCAGTACAGGGATCTGGCCACAGGAATGGCCAAGATTTCTGAGAAATGAGAGCTGACTCCTGGGGACCCAGCAGCTCACTAGCTTAGTCCACTTCCCAGGGCCCATGTGGCCTTGGCCCATCCCCACAGGAGGCCACAGAGAAAGGGTTTAAGAATGGCAACTTGTCCAAGGCTAGAGAGCTGTCACTACACTTAGTCTCAGATAATTTACCTGAAAAACTCCATGGGTGGAAGAGACACAGTGACTTGGAAGACAGACCAGAAGTGGATTCAGAGGCAGGAAGCTGGAAGTCAGCAGGGCAGACCTCCCAGAACCTCACATACAGCACACAACACCCCACAGAGAGAGCTCCTGGGGCAGAAGGAGGTCATCTGCACCACGGCTGGCCTATCTTTGCACCAACTGAGGAGGCAACTGAGATGCTTGACCCCAGATCATCAGAACTGTGTGTGTTAAAATGTCCAGGATAACCACTAACAGAAATACACTACCAATTTTCCAATTAAGTAGAGAATTTCTAGTGAACTGAATTTGTGTGTAAGTGTGAACTGAATTTGTGTGTAAGTGTGAACTGAATTTTTAAAAACCTATGTTTAAAAAAAAAATCCAAAAGAAGACAAGGAGTGAAAAAGGAACAAGTAGGACAAATAAAAGCACAAGTGTTAAAAATGTGTGTGTGTGTGTGTGTGTGTGTGTGTGTGTGTGACCATACAAATAAGACTAACGTGTTCTAATAAAACTTGGACTTCTTAGATTGGCTTTTTAGGAATCTATATGCTGTTGATGGGGAACCTATCTTAAACACAACACCAAGTAAAATCTACATTCAAAATGAAAGAAAAGATCAGACAAATAAATGCTACCTAAAAGGAAGGGGGAGGAGCCATACTGCTGTCAGACAAAGTAAAGTAAGTAAAAGTGAGAGGCCAGTGAGGCTGCAGTTAGTGGCTGCAGTCTGATTTACAGGAGACACAGTAATGAGACACTTGTATTCACAGGTAATCTTGCCCAGAATCGAAGAACCAGACATTCACGGGGATGCAGAGCAGGAGCACATGCACAGGCCACTCACTGACTCAGATGTGGAGGCATGAAAATCACAGGTTCACAGTAATACTCAAAAGAGGGAAGTCAACATAAACTCTACAGAAACTCCTTCCCCTGTCCCTGGTGAGTAAGGGCAAAGAACCTGGCATCTGTCCTTCTCTCTACTGAGGAGCAACCAGACAGACTTGCTGAACAGAAGCTTATCTTCACACAGTGAAGGAACAGGAACAGATGACCAAATGCAAACATCACCCCTTGCCATCCCTAATGCAGGCACTGGTTCAGCAACCGGCACCAAACACGCTCCAGACTGACAGGTTCATGGACAAGAGACAGCAAGGGGCAAAGGCAGGGCGGGCTGCCTTGGCCCAGCTTGCTGTCACCTGGCACCTCCAAAAGCAGGACTCTACATGGCACACACCCACGAGTGAGCACCGCTGGAAATGCTGCCTGCCCCTGACACAGCCTCCAGCCACAGGACCGGCGAGGCGTAATACCTCAGCTGCAGCTTATGTCCCCATGGTGAGGTGAGGTGAGGTCAGGGCCCCCCAGTCACTCACTATGGGAACCCATCAAGTGCTTTTTAATCATCTGTAGAAAAAAGGTGTTAATTCTAAAACATTAGCATTTTTCAAAAGGCGGACACAGCGCAGGATGCAGCAAAAACATCCTGAAGATGGAAGCACTACAGCTCCCAGAATAAGAACTGCACTGGCTCTGCTGACTGGACCAAAGACTCAACTCCTTCACAGCTGGGTCTGAGCTGCTTGTGGGGGAGGCCTCTCCAGCCCTGCTTCCTACCCCAGGAGTCCCTAACTAAGGACAGAGCTCCCTCCCAGACCCAGTCAGAGTGCCTTCTCTGCCACACCTTCCTCACCGTGGGGGCAACGGTCAACCTCAGTTAGCTGCTCAAGGCTGGGCCAGGATCCTAGGATGGGGGACCCTGGGCTGCGGTCTAACTCTGGCAGGTGCTGACATGGAGGAGGCTGCCTTCCAGGGCCCAGCAGTGACCAAATACACTTGCTGAGCACAGGTTCTTTCCGTTTGGAAGTCCAACACCTTGTGTATCATACTTCCCCAGCTCCACAAATGTAACAGAAAAAGTACAGAAGGGGTAAACAGCAATGAATCCTGGCAACAGTAGTTCTCCTAGATCCCAACAACTGGCCAAAAGATCTTTGTGAATGTTAGTGAATCCAGAGGGGCTGCAGCCAAGTCATTCTAAGTGAAGCAGCTGGTGGGAAAGGTGGAAACTGAAGAGGGTGTGTCCCGCTCCAAAATGTCAAGCAAGTGTGTAATTCCTAGATAAAGGTCAAGAGACAGTTCTCTACCTGGATATGCAGCCCCAGCATCCTTCTCCATCTTCAAACCCTTCTGCTTTCAATGGTAGCCCTCCTGGCCCACCCCACACTCCTGTTCCTCCTTCAAGTCTCAGGGTGGATGAACTGCCCCAAAGAGGTGTGAGTTTGTTCCCAGCCCAGGGAACAAACTCACAGGACCTGATTTGATTTAGACCACAGATCTGATGATAACTGCCACTGCCTGGCTCACCTGAGCTACCAAATGCAGCTGTTCCTAAGTCGCACACCTGCCAAGCTGACTTATCACAACGGCCCTAGACATTATGCTCACTCACACTGCTCAATGGATAAGTCACATGTACCCCAAGTGGAGCTCAAGACCCCAGCTGCTGGCACCTTCTTAAACCCCAAACCCAATGTTACCTCGCTTACAGGGCACCAAGAGTGCCCTTAAAATACTTCTTCATCTGCCTGTAATGAAAATACGTGACCACATGATCCCTGCAATACTGGACAGGCAGAAAGTTAGGTCAAACGTCAGAACTTGGCACCACAGATCCCACAAGTCTGAACATTATCTGACGCTCCCAATCACTCATCACAGCACCTAACTTATTCCAGCTCTGCATAGCCACAGCACCAGAAACAGCCTTCCTCAGCAACAGGGAAGACCTACCTTGATTGACAGCCCGCCTGCCACACTGAGCACACCACCTCATGAATGCAAATTCAGTCCCACACCAGCTGAGAGGCTGTTCCCAGAAAGCAGGACACCTATACCCCATGGTGAGGAAGGGGCCGTCCTGCCTCTTACACACTCTGTTCTGCAGAAAATATGAAGACAGGGAAGCACCAGCTCCCCTGTTTGTCTGGTCTGCTGACACAACCAATCTTTGCTATAGTTCCCTGGGATGGACTAAAGACAAAGAGATAGAAACACTGAACACTGGAAGCAACCCTGACTCTCTCTCTAGAAAGCAGCCACACCAAGTGTGATAAGCCAGGAGGTGGGCTTCAGTCTTCAAAAAAAGTACCTTTCCCAAACTCAGAAGAATCTATGTTAAGGAATCTTCACGCATAGGAGAAATAAGATTGTCAACACCCAACCTTAAGGGTGAGGAGTCCTAGTCACTATGGGCTTCTCAAGTACATTCATCGCTGGACTCCAGGGACAGGGCTCTACAGTGTGGGCAGAAGGGCCTGTTCACCCACTGCACACCTAGCCATTGCTCACAGCAGCCCACCCCGCCCTGACTCAGGGAGACCCTAGGAGGTCACTCACACCAGCAGCCTTCCTGTAGGGGCAGACAGGATCACAGTGGAAACCTAGACAACCCCTCAGGAGGAACTCCAGTTGGAAGGGTCCTCCAAGCTCATGGTTCTCTCTCATTTGCAAATGAAGAAACTGAAGCTTTGAACAGGGACCACTAACTGGGCCCCAGAAATGGTCCTCATGGCCCTTGCTCTGTGCGGGAGATGGAGAGGAAATTGCCTCATCTGGGGTACGGAATGTAATACCCATGGAGGTGACCACTCAAACTCCGGCCTCCTCCACCTAGGAACAATCAGGGCCATGCCTCCTCCACCTGGGGACGATCACAGCCGGGAGCCCTCTTTCTCCTGGAGGACAATGAGGGGTGGGGGTCCTTCTCTACCTGGGGACCCTCTTCCACCTGGGGACGATGAGGGCTGTGGACTCTCATCGTCTAAGGGCCATCAGAGCGGGAGCCCTCCTCCTCCTGACGGATAATCACGGCAGGAAACCTCCTCTTCCTGGGGACCATCAGGGCTGGGTCCCCCTCCTCCTAGGGGACCCGAGGGCGGCAGCTCCGGCCGCCTCCGCTCCAAGCCGGTCAGGCCCGCCCCGCCCCGGGACTCCCGCTCCAGTCCCGGGCCCGTGGGCCCCGGAGCCGCGCGACCCGCGCGGCTGAGGGAACAAGGCCGGCACAACGCCCGCGCGCCGCCACAGGTCGCCGCCCCCCCCTCACCGGGCCGCGTTGCGTGCTGACAGTGGTCGCCATAGTTTTGCGCCAGGCCCCGCGCCTCGCCGACCCGACAGTGACGCGCCGGGAGAGCTCTTCCGCCCCCGCGCAGCCTGCGTAGCCGACCGTTGTCCCCGCGAAACTGCAGCCGCCTCAGTCAGCTGACAGTCGCTGCACCCCGCCCCGGTGCGCCCACTGCGCAAGCGCCCCTCCGACTCCGCCCCTTCCAGTTCCGTTGCGCACGCGCGCTCCCGGCTGGAGGGGGTGGCTCAGTAGCCTGAGGGGCGCACGCGCAGTAGCTCTTGCCTTGAGCCACAAACAGGGAGAAATGGCCCTCCACCCAGCTGTCTGCGTGTTTCCAAGCATGACCGCCCTACTCCCTGGACCATGGAAATGGCCAGATCTTGGGCCTCGGAGGAGTCGGACAGGGCCGGACACCTGGCCGGGGTTAGCTATAGGATCCACACCTGCTGATGTCTGATCCGCTAGAGCAGGGAGAGTTGGAGTATTTAGTGGCTTCATCAGCAGATCGCAGTGAGCCCAATGATCACACCGGCCCTTGGTTTAACCTCAGTCCTTAGGATGCAGCCTGGAGAGAGGCAGAGCAGACGGGTGCTTCTTCAGGTTCGCAGAGCTGGAAGATGTCTGGAGGACTACAACGACTTGACCCCGGCCCACCTGCTGCGCTGAACCCTTGTCAGTCAATTCTCAGTTCCCACTCACACGGACTTGCTAATCACCGGCTAATGTGGGTCCATGGCTCCAGTGATAGTGGAAATTAAAATGCGGACTTCAGCAAGAGTTTATATAAAAAAAGCTTTAATTGGAAAATAAGAGAAGATGAAGGGGAAGGGGCAGGCTCTGACAATATCAAGTCAGCCCCCTAACAAAGGAAAGTGAGAAGAGAGAGGGAAAGGGCTTCAGGTTGAGGGCGGGCAGGGGGTGCAGGTCGGAGGAGGTGGATTGCACTGGCCTGCCTGCAAAGGAAGTGGGACCCCTTTTGTGGGGCAATGTGGTGGGCGCACGGGACTGTGGCCTCGTCCTCGCTTCATAGCTCCAGTGGGACCCTCACGGTTTGAGGGCAATTTTCTTCCTGTGAGGCGATTGTCCTTGTTTGGGAGGTGGCAGCTTTGGTTTTAGTCGTGAGATGACTGCCTCTGCTGGGGAGGTGATCTTATCATGGAGTAGCTACGAGGCTCTGCCTTTCTAGGAACGCGATTACAGGCTTAGGACGCTGTCCGGAGACTTCTAGGCGTTGCTTGTGGTGTGGAACTGGATGTTATAAAGGCTGATAATTGGATGCTCCTGCAAATCCTGGAAATTAATTACACTTATCTGGGCATCCTCAGTCTTGAAGAGGGATGAGATAGGTTAGGTATTTTTAGGGTTAATAACCTTTATAATGCAGACACTCACTATGCAATTAACATGCTTCTGTGTGGAGCCAAACAAGGGTCTGTCCCAAAGTTTTAAGGCAATAAAAGAGACATGAAGGTAGAAGATATCAAGCTTTATCCTGTGTTTATTTAGTTTTTTTTGAGGTGGGGTCTTGCTTTGTAGTCCAGGATGGCCTTGAACTCGTGACTGATGATGCTCCTGCCTCAGCCTCCCGAGTGCTAAGATTACAGATGTGCACCACCGCACGTGGCTTATCCTTTTATTTACCCAGTGGGCATCCACAAGTTCAACCACTAGGTCCCTGTTACATAAATATAGTGGTAGTTCCTCCTAGCACCGCTCTGCACTGGCATTCAGGACACCATAGCCTCTTGTTTTTCCGCTAGTCTCAAAGACCACATCTTTAGTCTCCATCAGTAATCTCACCCTTGACACCAGAGTGCCTCAGGGTTCAGCCCCCCCCCCACATCTGTCTGTCCACATTCTCAATTCCATTGCTTCAAATGCCACGTACTGTGTATGCTGACGACCCTAAAATGTGCATCTCCAGCAAGAACCTTCTGAACACTGGGTTCAGCATCTGCCTCAATATTCTTCTCTAGTGTGGCAGGTGGATTTTAAGGTGGATCTCCTGGTGCCACATCCTTGTATAATTCTCTCTTGAGTGTGGATGGAAACTGTAACTCACTTCTAAGGAATAGAATATGGTGGAGGTGGTTGGATGTCACTCCCATGATTACCTGGGTCTTATGAGACTCCATCTTACCAGCTGACTTGCCCTTGGCTGTTTTGAAGAAGCAAGTTCCATACACCCTGTAACTTAGGGAAATAATTCTGCCTGCTGTCAGCGGGAGCTGGATTCCTCCTCCAGTCAGGCCCACAGAGGAGAATGCAGCCTAGAGGACACCTTAATCACAGCCTTGTAAGACCCTAGGCAGCCGTGCAGTGCCTGAGCTCCTGGCTCACAGAAACTCTGATAAGGCCACTACAGTACCCTAACTGTGATGTAGCACTGAAACCTGACATGCCCCCAGGTATCCACAGGGCTCAGTTTGTTGCCTTTAACTCCGTTCAAATCTTTCTCCATGAGGCCTACTTTGGGCACATTGTTTAAAACCACTGTCTTTCTGCAATGTTCACTAGCACTTTCTACCTTGATACCTTGTTCTCTTTATTCTTTTCTTTATTTCATATCTTCTAGCAGAATATATAACTTTTCATGTTTGTGCACTCATCAACTCTTTGTTACATAGCTGAGATAACTAATATAAAAGATTTATTTGGCTCATAATTTGGAAGTTCCATTCCATGGTTGATTAATCCTTTTCTTTTGGACCTGCGGTGCCACATCACAGCAGGAAGCAGAGCAAAACCGCTCAGCTTGTGATAAGAGAAAGCAAAAGAGAGAAAGGAAGAGCCCCAGGTCCCAGAGTACCCTTCAAGGGCATGCCCCCGTTGACAAACACTTCTGAAAGTTTCTGCCACCTCTGAGTATCTCCACGGTGGAGACCAGCCTTCAACACAAAAGCCTTTTGGAGATGTTTCAGATCTACTCCATGGCAGTTTCTTTTATTTTTTAATTTTTTGTTTTCCATCTCCTTGTGCGGTGTGTGTGTGTGTGTGTGCATACATGCCTTGTTCACTGATGTCACCACAGCACCTGAACAGCAATAAATGGTAGGCTGTCATTCACATTTCTTGAGTATCAGAAGAGTTTTTACTGGAAAGGTTACAGGGTCCCTTAC
Organism: Heterocephalus glaber; assembly: GCF_053883595.1. Classification (NCBI taxonomy): domain Eukaryota; kingdom Metazoa; phylum Chordata; class Mammalia; order Rodentia; family Bathyergidae; genus Heterocephalus; species Heterocephalus glaber. The sequence continues at coordinate 958,981 of NW_028258293.1, forward strand.
TTTAACGTACTAGTAGATATTTTAGGTTTCAAAATGGTAGCGGGATGTGATGGAAGAGATGCAAAAGAAAGCACTGATATATTTGATTGACTAAAAATCTATTTTGTTTAATAATAAAATTATTTGTCTTTCAAAACACGTCCCTAGGATCATCATTCTCAGCCTTAAATCAGCAAGAAAGGCTGACAAACTGCAAGTTCATGATATTTCTTGAATTCCCCAAGGCCGAAGCCACAGGACCATCAGCTGGCCCCAAATGTGCAGAGAGATAGGCAGGGGCTGAGAGAGCTGCAAACTCTTGCCAGTTAGAATTCAGCCAGAAGAGTCGGGAAACCGAGGAGGCTGTACGTGAACTGGTGAGAAGCGTGGAGCTGGGGCACAGTGCAGGAAGTCCCCACCCTCTTACCGGCTGTTTTTCTGGGGGCTGAGGTAAAGGGAATCAGCAGCAAGCCCCGTTACCCTCAGAGACCTAGGGAAGCCCACTCCAGATGGGAGAAAGGAACAGAAAACAAGACTTTAGCCATTTGGGGAAAGGACAGAAATATTAAAATGCCTAAGAGGCAGGAATGTCATGCCTGCCCAAGGCCGAATCTGAGGACAGCAATGAATTCTCCCCGACCCCTTCCACCAGGCTGCCAAGCACCGAGGAATGAGTCATACAGAACCAATATGCAACCAACAGGCAGTTGGAGAGTGTGGGGGACCCCGCCCCCGGCACAGCGGGCACAGCGGGCACAGCGGGCAGACCAGCCACCCTTCCCCCATCCAGGATGTCCTAGAGAAATGTCCAGCCTGTGCGCAATGAAGCTGATCAGAACACAACAAACCTCACATCTAGCCCGACTGAATCAACTGCAACTCCCACGCTGGGGGCCTGGAAGAGGGACAGGAGCTAGCCCAATCTGCTGTTGTCACATACTTTCCAGCTTTCAACAACAGGTGCCAAAGTCTGTGAAAAGGAACAAAAACCTCATTTACTGCCAAGAGACACAGCAATCAATAGGACTAGACTCAGATATGACACAGACGTTAGACTATCTGACAAGGAATTTTTAAGTAACAATGAGGTATTAGGGCTTGCATGGAAAAGGTAGATGGCATGCAGGATCAGTAAGTAAGAGATGAACAGTGTAAGACTCAAATGAGGGTGGAGCCTGGAGGGGCCAGGAGGGGACTGACTTCCTGGGAAGGGGTGTGGAAAGATTATGTATTTGATTAGGGTAAAGTGGTTATACCAGCATATAAATGTATCAAAACCATCCAGTTGTATACTTATGATCCATGTATTTTGATCTTCTTAAGTTCTGTCTGAACAATAGTAAGACAATGACAAAACAAGACGTCTTCAAGATAGATAACAGGGCTGCTAGTCTAAATTTATTAAGAGGTCTTACAAACTTACAGGAAAACAGCAAAACACAGTCAAGGGGAGAAACTATGTATAAGTGCTATGATTATCACATAGAAAAACCCACACGACTCTACAAATGGTTAGAAATAAGAATTTAGCAAAGTGACTCAACAATCAATCCTGTACCGGATATGTAGGGTACAAGCTGATGCCGAACGTCACCTAGAAAGTGCACTTGCAGTTAAAGGGTTTTAATAAAATGACCGTCACAGGGTGTGGGCAGCATTAGAGGAAAAAGGGGCGTCAGGGAAAGGGAGGCTGAGCGGGAGGATTAAGAGGGGGCCCAGTGGGAGCCAGGGCCGCCGGAGCTGCCCTCAGCCTAGGCCTAGTCCCGACGCGCATGTAGCTGTGAGCAGGAGCCAGGAGCGGGGACAGCGGTGGGGCGGCCCCCCTGGGGGAGGGACCTGCGAACTGAGGCAACCGCACAGCCGGGCAGTGGCGGCGGCTCCTGAGCCCCGGACGAGGAGAAATAGGCCTGGGCAGTGGATGTGCCCAGCGCTCGATTAACGAAATACATTGTGTTAACTCCTGTTTCACTAAATGCTTGTTTTGTTTTGTTTTGTTTTGTTGTTTTGGTACCGGGGATCGAACTCAGGTCCTTGTGCTTGCGAGACAGGCGGCGGATTCACTAAATGTTTGAAAGCTGTGGGACTTTTTGAATCATATGATCTCCTAAACACTGTTCACATTGTTCAGTTCATTTTCATATTAAAACTTGGGGCTGCACTTTTTATGGTTTTGTTTCAAAAGCTATTTTCTTCGGGGAAGGCTGTTACCAAACACCAGTGGATCAAAATATTGAAGCATGCAGTTGCAGGGTGTCATTTCACTCCTGCGAGTTTTGGCCTTACTCTGCGGACCACGAAGGACTCTGCTGTTATTTGAACACGGCGACATCGCTGTCATCTCTTTACTCGCTCTTTTGTTCACTAGTTCTGGAGGAGGACCAGCAAAGACAGAATTTTCCATTATCAGGGACTTGGAAATGAAAAACATGGCTGTAAAATATTATCCAAAGCAAAAAATAATCTTATGTTTTACCATTTTAGAACCATGCAGGGGTGTTTTATACTAATTCTATATTTTTCTTATAGAAACATTTTTCATCTTTTTATTTTTTATTTTTAAATGGTGACTTCTCAGAAGTTGTAAAAAGCAATGTATCTTTCACTTAATTTCCCCAGAAGATTATTTCCTAACCAACAGAACTACACTATTAAAACCAGGAAATTGGATCAGTACACTCTACAGACCTTGTTCAGACTATGCCAGTTTCACATACACTTGGGTATGCATAGGTTTGTGTGTCGCCACCACCAAGATCCTTATGTGGTCCCCAAACCCCCTTTCCCACCTCATTTTTTTTTTTACTAAGTTCTTTTATTGGTACATTTTAGGTATACAATTCGTTTACATTTATCACTGGGTGTTTGTACCTGTACATGATATATCTGGGTTCTTATTTTTTTTCCCCATTACCTGTGCACCCTTCACCCCCTCCACCCTTCCCTATTTACATAGATTTCATTTCCATTTTTTTTTCTTTTCTCATAGTTTTTCCTTTCCCTCTTTATCTTTCCCATTCCCCTCCCTTCACCCCTTTGTCGTTGGACCTTTTTTCCTATTTCAAATGATCAATTATTCATTTTAATCACTTTAACCCCTGTTTACACTATCAGTTTCTCACACTAGAGAAACTATTCAGTATTTACACATGTGTGTCCTATTTATTTCATTTAAGAGGATGGCCTCGATATGCATCCATTTAGCTATAAATGACTCTAGTTTTTCGTTCTTTATGGCTGAGTAGTACTCCATTTTATTAAAAAACCACATTTTCTTTATCCAGTTTCCAATTGATGGGCAGTTGGGCTGCTTCCAAGCTTTAGCTATTACAAACTGTGCCGCTATAAACATGGGTGCACGTATATCACTGTGGTATGATTCTTCTAATTCTCTTGGGAAGATCCCCAGCAGGGGAATAGCTGGGTCAAATGGGACCTCTAGCCCTAGTTCTTTGAGGTATCGCCATACTGATTTCCACAGTGGTTGCACCAGCCTGCATTCCCACCAGCAATGGAGAAGGGTTTCTTTCTCCCCACACCCCTGCCAGCATTTGTTATTTGTTGATTTCTTGATAGCAGCCATTCTTTGTAGGATGAGGTGGAATCTCAGTGTTGTTTTCATCTGCATCTCTCAAATGACCAGTGATGTTGAACATTTTTTCATATATTTGTTTGCTGCTTTTATTTCTTTGTCTGAGAAATGTCTGTTCATTTTAGATGCCCATTTTTGAATTGGGTCTTTGAATTTGGGGGGTCCGATTTTTTTCAATTCTTTGTATATTCTAGATGGTAGTCCTTTGTCTCATGTACAGCTGCTAAAAATTTTTTCCCACATTGCACGTTGTCTATTGGCTCTGTTGGTGGTTTATTTTGCAGTGCAGAAGCTTTTTAATAAGATGAGATCCCAGTTGTTGATTCTTTCTGCTAGTTCCCGTGCTACTGAGGTTTTGTTCATAAAGTCTTTTCCTATGCCACTGTCTTCCAGAGTTCTACCTAACTTATCTTCCAGCAAGTTTAGTGTTTCTGTTTTAATATTTAGATCTTTAATCCATTTTGATCTTAGTTTAGTGCACGGTGATAGGTATGGGTCTAGTTTTAATCTTTGGCAGGTTGAAATCTAGTTTTTCCAACACCATTTATTAAATAGGCTGTCTTTCCTCCAATGATGGTGGTTGGCATCTTTGTCAAAGATGATCCCACCTCATTCTTAATCCCTGTAAATTATTTTTGGAACATACCTATGAGCTTGTTATATTTAAAGTCTGAGTACTTGGAGCATGCCTGTAATCCCAGCACTCGGGAGGCTGAGGCAGGAGGATCACCACAAGTTCGAGGCCAGCCTGGGCTACCCAGTGAATTCAAGGCCAGCCTGAACTACATAGCAAGACCCTGTCTCAAAAAAACTTAAATAAATAAATAAGTCTGAGTTCTAATGAGCAATAAATACATGAAAAAATGTTCAGCATCACTGGCCATTAGAGAAATGCAAATTGAAACAACACTGAGACCTCATCTTACCCCAGAAAGAATGGCTATTCATTAAGAAATCACATAATAACAAATGCTGGAGAGGCTGCGGGAGGAAAATGGAACCCTTCTTCACTGTTGGTGGGAATGTAAATTACAACTACTATGGAAATCAGTATGGAAATTCCTCAAAAAACTAAAAATAGGGGGTGGGGATTTAGCTGAGTGGTGCTGTGCCTGCCTCTCAAGCACAAGGTCCTGAGTTTGATCTCTGGTACTGGGGGAAAAAAACCCTAAAAACTAAAAATGGAAATTCCATGTGACCCAGCTATTCCCCTTCTAGGTATCTTACCAAAAGAGTTACAGACATCTTATTACAGTGGTACATGCATACTATAGTCACACAATTCACAACAGCTAAATCTTGGAAGTGGTCTATATATCTATCAACTGGTAAATGGATAAAGAAAAGTGGTATTGGGCCAGGGATTTAGCTCAGTGGTTTTGCCGCCTGCTGCGCACGCACAAGGACCCGAGTTTGATCCTTGGTACCAAAAAAGAAAAAGAAAAATGATATTTACACATAATGGAATACTGCACTGCCATAAGAAAGTTAAATTGAGTCATTTGTAGGAAAATGGATGTACCTCAAGATGATAATCTTATGTGAAATAAGTCAGTCACGTAAGTTTAAATATTGCATGGCTTCTCTTACGTGAGAAACCAAAATTATAAATAAAGAGTAATGGGCTGGGGATTTAGCTCAGTGGTTCTGCTGCCTGCCTTGCAAGCACAAGGTCCTGAGTTCAATCCCTGGTACCTACATAAATAAATAAAGAGCAAAATAAAAGATAGATAATAGGAAGTAGGGAGATAGACCTTTCTCAAAGGGGAAAAGAATCAAGAGACTGGAGGGAAGAAGAGAGTGAAGAAGACGAAGAAAAAGAATTAAAATGTGTTACGTACATGTATCAGCTCCACAAAAAATGTAAACATTATGTACTACAAACATATACTCATAAAATATTTTTTCATTAAAACGGAAAAGAAGGGAGCCCAGCGCAGCGTGTTTCTGTCCTGAGCGCAGACTGCAGAGGGCTGACCTGGGGTGGGCTGGCAAGCTGCGTCTGTTCCGTGGGACCCCTGACTCAGGGCGCAGGGCCGGACACGTGGGGCCCTGTCCACGTCACAGCAGGGGCTCGCCCTGGCTTTCTACTCCCAGGGTTCATCTCTCTGAGGCACACAGGGGTCTCAGTACCCTGGAGCATCCTCGTGAACAAGAGCCCCAGACAAGTTTTCTGCACATCTTTAGGGGGAATTCTCAAATAATAATGATGATAATGATAATTACCAGTTTTGAGCAGTTAGGTTGCTGGGATGAGTGGGCCACTGTGTAATGATAAGGATGTAAATGAAGTTTGTGTACCCAGTTACAGAGCTTCAAAAATACTTGGAGCTAGCTGCATACAGGGGCATATGCCTGTAACCCCAGCACTTTGGGAGGCTGAGGCAGGAGAGTGCAAGTTCAAGGTATTGCTGTGCCAGGAATTGTTCTAAGTGATATTTTATTTACAACACAGTGCTATGGAGTATGTGTTTGGTTGTTTGCATTATAGATAAGGATAAGAGACGGTTGCAAGATGAAAATGTTTACAATGCCTAAATACAGTAAAAAGATTCATATTTGCACAATATGTAAATAACTCCTAAATATCAAAAGGAAAAAGACACCACATAGATAAATACATAAATTTTATGAATTGCTAAAATAAAGAGAATCCCAAATACTCAGGAAGTACACACAGGGGCTGTCAAGCCCGCTGGTGATAAGAGAACAACAGTGAGAGTGCACCATCCGTGTCTCAGAACAACACGGACGAGAAGGGCCGCCAGCTGGGTATGAGCAGGGTGCCGGCTCGCTTTGCCAGGCAGCCATGCCCACGACACCCTGGCAACGCTTGAGCAGACTCACTGGGGACACACTCCCAGCCTTGCTGCCCAGGTGTTTGCAGAGTGCACTGGGGACCCACACAGGACTCCTCCCTGCAGCAGGGAGAACCAGCAGAGCGGACGTTTGTGGAAGAACTTGAGTGAATTTTTAAAATCCAGACAAATCTGAGGCAGCAGTTTTCAAGTCGGTGGAGATCAGGCAGCAAAGCATGTGGTCCTGGCGAGGCAGGGGACAAATGAACTGCGCAGTGTGTGACAGGGAGAGGTAACCAAGGCAGAGACTGGGAGTCCCTGAGGCCAGGAGAGGAGAGGGCTGCAGAGACCTGCAGAGGCTCCCCCAGACCTCAGGGGTTCAGGCCCCACATGATGCTGATGAGGGCACCCTGAGCTGCAGCGTGAGAGGCCTGTGATGGGCAGACACTGGGCAGAGTGCTCGGAAGGGTCTCACCTATGAGTGAGTCACCTTGTAATGATAAGGATGTAAATGAAATAAGAGGACATAAAAATCCTGAAGTTTATGTACCCAGTTACAGGGCTTCAAAAATACTTGGAGCTAGCTGCACACAGGGGCATATGCCTGTAACCCCAGCACTTTGGGAGGCTGAGGCAGGGGGGTTAGTTGCAAGTTCAAGGCCAGGCTGGGCAACTTAGTGACTCAGCAAGGTACCAGACAAATAAAAATAAGAAAGGGCTGGAGATGTACCTCAGTGCAAAAGGTCCTGAGTTCAATCTCCAGTACCACCAACACAACAACAATTCCAAAACACCACCACCATCACCAACAACAAAACACCTTGGAGCAAAAACTGATAGACCCACAAGAAAGAGTGGATACGTCCACAGCTAGAGTTGGAGGCTTCAACACCCCACTCTTGACCTGTAATAGAACAGACAGACAAACTTAGGTAAGGTCAGGAAACACTTCAACACCACTAAACAACTTCATCTGATTAGCATTTATAGAAAACTACCCAACAACGGCAGAACACATATTTTTAAGTATACAGGTTGACCATTTACCAAGATAGACCATATTCTGGGTCAGAAACCAAGTCTGAAATAACTCAAATAATACAAAGTATGTTCTCTGTCCAAAATGGAATTAAAATAGAAATGATAATAAAAGGATATCTGCAAATTCCTCACATATTTGGAAACTAAACAATACAACTAGATGGCCCATACTTCAGAGGAGAAATCAAAGGAAAGCTGCACATCACTGTGTCCTAAATAAAGATAAGAACATACTGTAGTTCGTAGAAGGCAGCAAAAGCAGTATTTAGGGGCAGCTGTAGCACTAAGTGCCTACATTAGAAATTAAGGTAGGTCTCAGATCATAGATCTCAGCATTCTGCTGTGAACACCAGAAAAAGAAGAGCAAATTAAACTCTAAATAAGGAGGGAAAAAGTGAAAATAGAGGTCAGAGAAGAAATCAATGAACCAGAAAACAGACCACAGAGAAAATCAGTAAAGACAACAGCTTATTCTTTGAGAAGGCAATAAACTTTAATAAACATCTGGTTAGGAAAAAGAGATAGAAGACACAAATTATCAATGTCAAGAAAGACAAGGAAGGTCGGGCATGGTGGCTCATGCCTGTAATAATCCCAGCACTTGGGAGGCTGAGGCAGGAGGGTTGCCGAGTTCAAGGCTAGCCTACACTACATAGTGAGACCCTGTCTCAAAACGCAAAAAAAGAAAAAAGAAAAAAGAACTAAAAGGGAAACATCACTGATAGATATTAAATGAATAATAAAGGAATGAAGTTATATACAACTTCAATTAAGTTAAATGTAATAAAATGAAATAAATTCTTTGAAAGATGCAAATTATCAAAGCTTACTCAAGAAGTAAGCTACCTAAATAGTTCTTTATTTATTAAAGAAAAAAAAACCTTTCCACACAGAAACCTCTGGCTCAAATGGCTTCACTGGCCATTTCTACAAATATCTGAAATAACATCAATTCTGCAGACAACAGGTGAAGAAGGAACATTTTCATTTCATTCCATGGGGTCAGCATTGTGCCAAAACCAGACAGAGACATTACAAGAAAAGGAAGCTGCAAACCAGCCTTCCCTATGAACCAAGATACAATTGTTTTTTGAGACAAGGTCTCACTATGTAGTTCAGGCTGGTCTCAAACTCACAGCAATCCTCCTGCCTCAGCTTCTAGAATGGTGGATCCCAGGCATGCCCCACCATGCATAGCAATGCAAAGTTCCTAACAAAAATTTGAACAAGTTGAATTTATCAACATGTAGCGAGGGCAAAACATGGTCACAAAATGACATTTATCTCAGGAACAAGGGTGGTTTGCATTTGAAAATCATCAGTGTAAATTACATAGACTGGAAAGAACAAACAGATAATCATCGAAGGGAGGCAGAAAAAACAATTGACAAAACCCCAAATCCATTCCAGAAATTAACTTTCTGCAGAACTCGAATAGAAGGGAGCTCCTTCACTGAGACAGAGCATCTGCAAAAACGTACAGCCAGCTTTGCACACCTCGGTCAAAGATGGGCCGGTTTTCCTGAGGTCAGGAACGGGACAGAGATTCCACTATGGCTCTGTTCAGCATGGGACAGGAGGGGCACCCAGGGCAAGCAGGCAAGCAGAGAAAACCCCCACCAGAGGGAGCAAGCGAACTGTCTTCACAGCTGGATGGCAGCTGTTGTGGCGTAGACCTGGAACGTCCCTAAAGCCTCCTGTGTTCGCAGGTGGGGCTTTTGGAACATGATCTGCTCACAGGCGACACGCCTGACTTGCTGGTGGGACCAGTGGCCTAGCTGGAGTGGGTCCCTGGGGGCGTGGCCTGGAAGGCAGCCTCTCTAGCCCTGGCTCCTTCCTTCTCTCGCAGCTTCCTGGTGTCCATGATGTGAGCAGATTTTCTCCACCCGGACCTTTTGCCATGCCTGCTTTGGAGCCAGCTGACCATGGACTGAGAACTTGAGAGAAAGCTCCCCTCCTTTAAGTTGTCAGGTACTGTGTCTCAGCAACGAGCAAGTGACTGACATAATTGGTGTGGAAAACACTACAAAATGCTACAAAAGAGCAATTAGAACTAATTAGTGTTTAGCAAGTTGGAGATTTTAAGGACATTTTTAAAAGAAAATTATTGTATTTCTATAGCAATAAATATTCAAAAATTAAGAACAATGTCTTTTATAAAACACAAAAAATTAAATTATTAGGGATAAATCTGACCAAAATGCTCAAAACTTATATATTGAAAGTTACAAATATTTCTTAGTGAAATTAGGGAACAATATTGAAACAAATGGAAAGATGTATTGTGCTTGCGTTAAAATTCAGCTTTTAAAATTCAGATATCAGTTCTTCCCAAATTGATCTATGGATTCAACACAGTCCCAGCAAGATTTCAGCAGTGTTTCTTTTTTTAACTGATAAGCGTATTAAAATTCATATGGAAACATACCTAGAAAATCCAAAACACTGAAAAGAAGAAAAGTGGAAGAGTTATACTACCTGATTTCAAGACATATTAATGTCACAGTAATCAGGCCACTGTGGTATTAATGTCAGTGTAGACTAAATATAGATGAATGGAGCAGAACAGAGAGCTCAGAAATAGATCCTCCCACATGTGGCTAAGTGATTTTTGAACATGTAAAACTGTGGCGAAAGTGTGTAGTGCAGCCAGCACCGCTGTCCACCTCCACAGCTTCCTCACCTCCACAGTGGAAGCTCTGTCCCATTAGACCTGGCCCCAGCCCTCCCACCCCAGGCCCCAGGCCTGCTCTCGCTGTGGATCTGCCGACCTGTGGACCTCCCGTGAGTGGTGTCACACAGCAGCTGTCCTGTGCCTGCTGATCTCACTGAGCACCAAGTCCTCAGGGCTCTACCTTGTAGTGTGTTTCAGGGTTCCATGGCTTTTATCTAGATGTCCCCCAGAGCCTCACAAGTCATAGGTGGGGCTTTTGTGAGGCAGCTGGAGCTAGAGTGTGTGCTGCTGGGATCAGGATGTGATGCTGGATTGGTCCACAGTGTGATGCCAGGATTAAGGCTGCCCCACCCTGGGTGTGAGTGCTACCTGCTCTAAGGGTTGGTAGCCTGGATGGGATTTAAGGGACAGAAAGAGGGCTGCTGCTGTCCCTGCTTGTCCTTTGTCACTTGCTGCTTTTGCTGCCTTCTGCCTGCCATGGACTGTTTCTCCTCTGCAATGCCCCTCTGCTGTGCCACCCTGCCTTGGAACCAGCCGACTATGGAATGAAGCCTCTACACACTGTGAGCTAAATAAACCTTTCCTCCTGTAACTTCGGGTGTCGGGTATTTTGTCTTAGCACTGAGAACAGTAACTAAGACACCACATTCCATGGGGTGGATGGGCCACAGTAGTTGGTCCACTCATCTATTGGTGGATGATTGGGGTGCTACTGCCTCTTGGATATTTTGAATAATTCCAGATTAATTAATTTCTAACAAAAGCGCCAAAGCAGTTCATCAGAGAAAGGACAGACTTTCCAACAAATGGTGGAGGAACCACTGGACCTTGGTCAATATCTGACATCATACTGAAAATTACTTTAAGAGTTAATTTTAGATTTATGTGTAAAATATAAGAACATAAAACTTCCTGAAGAAAACAGGAGAGCCGGGGATTTAGCTCAGTAGTTTCACCGCCTGCTAGGCAAGTGCAAGGACCTGAGTTCGATCCTTGGTACCAAAAAAAAAGAAAAGAAAAGAAAACAGAAGAAAATCATTGAAATTTGGGGCTAAGTGAAGGTTTCTTAGGCACAACAGCCCAATCCATCATAGAAAACATTACTGTATTTTATTAAATGTAATAACCTTTGCTCCTGTAAAGACACTGTTAGGAGAATAAAATGACACGGCCAGGGGTGTAGCTCAGTGGCACCGCACCTGTCTCGAGAGTACAAGGTCCTGACTTTGATCCCCGGTACCAAAAGAAAAAAAAAGAGAGAGAGAATAAACTGGCAAAACACGGCTAAGAAAATATTTGCCAATTGTGTATCAGATAAAGGATGTTTATGCAGAATGTATCAAGAACTCTTCAAACTCAGTAACAGGGAAACCACAGCCCAACTGAAATGGGGGAAAGATTTGGACAGATACTTCCTCAAGAAGGACGTGTGGATGCTGAATGAGCCCATGAAAAGGTGGTGACAGCGTTGGTCAGGTAGGAGGACCTTCCCAGGGTAATCAGGGCTAAACGGGGTCACTGGGGCCCTAATCTGTGACCGGGGTCCTTGTAAGAAGAGGCGACTAGGACACGGACACACTCAGCGACCACCAGGCAGACACGGGGGAAGGCAGAGCCTGCGAGCCCAGGTGAGGGCCACTGGGCAGATCCAGCCCGGGGTCACCTTGACCTTGACTTCAGCCGCCAGGATGAGGACAGTGAGGGCTGTTGGGGCTGCCAGCCTGTGTGCTTTCCTGGGTGGTCCGAGAGGCTGCCCATGTCTTATTTTACTGGCGATCGAAGGTTGTGTCTGTGCCTGCTCATCGGGGCAGCAATGTGGCCCGTGACGTGGCTTCTGTCCACCCAGAATCCTGAAGCCCGGTCCACAGCCCAGAGTTCAGTCCACAGATGTTGCCACTGCTTCCTCGCAGATCCTGGTGTCCTTGGGAAAGGCAAAACCAAGGGCTCGTCTGTCAGCTCCTCTTCAACAGGCAGGTGAAACCGCAGGGCTCCACACGAGGGATTTTAAAGTTTCCAACCCAGTGCAGACTGGCATGCAGCTCTCAGCCCCGCAGACACGTCTCACTGAAGCGTCTGGAGTGAACGTCACGGGGCTCTGCAGGAACTTCCGTGGGAGCCCCAGTTCTCCAGCAGGGACTCTCAGAGCCTTGGGCCAGGCCTCTTGCTGGACCCCCTGGCACGCAGCACTTGGATCTTTCTTGTTTGTTAGTCTGAGTTTGCAGTCCATCATGCGGGCGGTCATTGTGGGGCTGATGCACGCCCGGAGCCTGCTCACTCCTCAGCACTCCAATTTCGTCTCCATGCTAGCAGCCACTAGGGATCACAAGTGGCTTTGGGGGCAGCAGCTCCGGCAGGGAGAAATTTCCACCTATGGGGGAAACCTGGGCTCCAGCTGCCAGCATCAGTCCTGGGTCCTTGCGCCCTTTGCCCAGGGTCTCCTGAGAGAGGGAGAGACCCCAAGGTGAGGTGCACTGCACCAGGCTGCGCCCAGGCACACCTGACCTCGGGGGTGCCTGGAGGTGAGCCCTGGGCAGCTGCCTCAGGCACCCTGGGGTCAGGATGAAGGGAGGGAAGGGCCCCGGGTGGGCTCCCGGCTCTTCCTCAGGACTCAGCCCTGAGACCTCAGTCCCACAGGCCACTCCTCATGCCCTGGGCAGCCTGGTCCAGGCCACGGCTCCATTCTTCCTCCTCCCTCTCCCCTTCCCTGCAGCTTTGACGGCCCAGGTGAGGCCGAGGCAACGGGTCCCACCTCCAAGCTCTCAGCGGACCTAGCCCTGGCCTGCACCCCGCTGCCTTCCCCGAAGGAGCACACCAGCCACCCTGCTGGCTGCTGGGACAACAGCCGGCCCAGGGGACTGTGAGCTCTGGTTGCTCGGGTGCGCCCTCCGTTTCCATGGGGGCTCCCCAGCCCCCACCCCGTCCCCGAGATGCAGCAGCTGGCCCCTGTGGCCGCCGGTCCTCACGGTAGAAATGGGTCCAAATGCTGGAGGTGAGAAGGACGGGTCCCCAGCCCACCTCCTCCCGCCGGAAGAGTCCTCAGTCCCCAGCTGGCAGCTGCGCAGAGCCGGGTGGCACAGCAGGTGACGGGCAGGCACGGAGGTGGGGCACAGGTCAGTGGCGACCCACAGAGCGGCCAGTTCTCCCTGCATCGCACACAGCGTCTCTCAGCTTCACTTTCCAGCAACCAGGCTCCCCGCCCACCGTGTACTCTCCGCGGACTCCGCCCACCTCTGCCTCTCTCTGTGTCTGTCTCCGTCCACTCTCCCAGCGCTGCCACTCCCAGGATCCTCCTCCGTTTCCTGCGATCTCCCCTCCCTCTCCGTTCGCCCTGGAGTCGCCCACAACAGCCAGGCGCCCGCTCCAGGCACTGTGACCAAGCAGTACCACAGGCAGCGTCTGCTTCCGGTGGAAACCCCTCCCTCCCGTCTCGGAGGCTGGACGCGGAGACTGGTGTCGAGGGGCTGGTCCCTCCATGCTTACAGGGGTGTGTTCCCCCTGGGTCCCCCCGGCCGTCCCTGGGGGTCTGCATCCTGGTCCCCTCTTCTAAGGACACCGGTCTGTTGGGTTAGGGCCCCTCGTGGCCGTAGGGTGACTTGACTGTGTCTTACGGGGCCCTGTCTCCAAAAAAGGCCTGGCTGCAGGCTGCTTTCAGGACTTGGATTTCTTGAGGCCCAATCAGATGGCGCAGGGCACCACTCTGCTCCCTCTTTCTCCTCTTTCTTACAGGCTCTTTGCAGGCCCCACTCGTGTTCCTGCTGGTTCTCATTTGCTAGCCCCCAGCCAGCTCTCTCTCTGTCTTTCCTGGGGATGGAACGCAGGGCCTCCAGCAAGTGAGGAGGCCAGGGCTGCACTGTGGATCGGCATCCTCAGCCCAGGGCTTTTGTTTTTTTCATCACGAATGGATACTGAGTTTTCCTGAGAGCGTTTCCTGCATCTGTGAGGGGACCACGTGGTTTTCTCCTTTACTCTGTTCCCAGCGCTACGTGCATTCACTGCCCAGGCACCTTGGTCTCGACTCCTGGACTTGCTAGATCGTGGTGTGCGTCTTTTCCCCTCAGTTGAGACTGCAGTGGGTGGGGGCTTTGGAGGCTGCTGAGTCCTGGTCACCTCAGGGCTACTGAGATCGAGGTCCCCGCCTGCACCCCAGCAAGGTTGGTGGCCTCCCAGGAAGTGGTCTCTGGCTACTCAGAGGCAGTGAGTCATGCAGATCCCCACTGAACACTGCATCAGAGCTTCCACGGTGGCCTGGAGACTGGGGGACACCAGCGAGGTGTCGAGCAGTGCTGCCTGGGGCCCTGGGGCCACAGACCCACAAGTTGCCCCGGGCAGGGAGCAGGAGCACCCACCCATGCGGCCGGCAGCTCTCCCTGTGTGAATGAATGGAGTCTGTGCCAGCCCAGGGAGGGCCTGGTGGGCTGAGCTGAGCTCAGATGTTTGGGCAGCATGGGGTCCCTGAGCAGCAGGACCCAGCACCTGGGGACATCTGAGACCTCCCTGGCTAAACCAGGTGCCCGTGCCAAGGGCACCACACATCACAGGGCAAAGAGGAGGCGTTTAATCAGTGGAGCCGAGGTGACCGTGGCATTTGGAAGGAGAGCAGGAGGACGGCCCACAATGTGCTTGGCGGGGGATTGGGGATCGCGGGGGATTGGGGATCGCGGAGGCCGTGCAGTCTGCGGAGGGAGCGAGGAGTAGAGCAGCTGTTCTCAAGGAGAGAGAGGCTCAGGCTCTGCTCCCTCGGCTGAGCTGTCCAAGGGCACCAGCCCTTTGAAAACAAATCTCACCTGGAGCTTGAGGCCTTGTGCCACTCCCTGTGGGTCCGTGGGGGACTGGTCCCGCCCTCGAGGGTAACAAACTCCAGCCTTCTGTCCCATGCATTGCAGACCACATGTGCATCACCTCTACGCCTCGTGCTGTTTAGCGCTGGGTGCACGGCGGCCGTGATGCGTGCTTCAGGGACTGAAGACGGGGACAAAGTCTGCGTGCTCAGCATGGGCCCACTTGTGCTCCGATAACATTTTCCATGCACGGCTGAATCCACGGATGCAGCGCAGACATGGCTGTCCTGCCTCTCGGCCTCTGTGCATTCCCATTTCTTGATGTCTAAAACACGGGAGGAAGTAGTTCTCATATCACAGAATCTTGCACCCAGGGATTGTTCAAAGGCACGTGGGTGCTGGGGACATTCCTCGGTGTGGACCGTGCCCGGAAGGCTGGCCGGCCCCGCCCTCATGCAGTGACTACCAGACCCACTGGTGCCCAGCACAGCCCACTACTGTCTCTCGGTCTCGGACCCGGCAGGAAGAGCCAAGAGCAGTGTGGCTTCCTCCCCAGCGCTGCATCCCAGCCGCGCTGGACCCGAGCTTCTGCCCAGCCACTGCTTGGTGGCTCCTGCAGTGTGAACAGCAGGTCCTGGCCAAGCTGTGGGCACAGCATCCGCCCGTCCTCTCCTCAGGCGTCCTGGAGGGGCTGGGTCCAATGGCTGGCACCCTTCCTCCCTGCCCAGAGCAGGTCAGCCCGGTGCCCTGAATGGCACACTGCAAGCAGCTGGGCCAGGAAGGCGGGGCGCCAGTGTGCCCAGGATGACCAGGAGGGGCACACACCTGGCTTTCCGGGGACAGCTGGACCCTGGTCTTCTGACCTGGGCCGGCAGCCCCGGGGAAGCCCCACCCCTTCTAATTAGGATGCCAGTGAGGGCCTCGGTTTGATGGATGGCTGGTGGCAGTCCCCAGGCCCACAGCACAAAGGCCGGCTCCCAGGCCCCACCTGCCCATCTGGCCTGACAAGGAGGCGGCTCAGTGTACAGCTGCTGCCTTTGTTCCCTCTGTCCCTGTGGCATCCTCAGTGTCCCAGCCTGTGGGTCCCACCCACAGGCTCCAGGGGTGGCAGGGGTTCCCTGCCCTGCCCTCAACCTGTCTGCTGGGTAGGCCAGCCTGTCCCCCTCACCCCGGGTCCCTGCTGGACAGGGCTGTCTGCTGTCCCCTGCACTGTCCTGGGCTGCAGTTCCAGGGTGACTGTGACAACAGCTCCACACAGGGTTCCCTGCTGGCCCGACACAGGACCCAGGAGGACGAGAGTCCAGACAGCGTCCCTCTATGCAGCCAGTGGGGGACCTGGAGCCTCTTTCCTGCCCAGCAGCCACAGCTCCCTGGGCACAGTGTGGGCGTCTCACCGCCCAGGCTCTGCTGGGGGCCAGGCTCAGGCCGGCCACAGCTCTCTTGAGGGCTCTGGCTGGGCTCCTCCCTCTGGGGACTGTTCCTGCCAAACAGCTGTGCTGAAGTGGGCTGGGCCAGGCTCAAGGAGCCTGTCAGCCAGGCATCCTGAGTGAAGGAGCCCAGGTGCCCACCTCAGACCCTGACCGCTTGGGCCTTCAGGAAGGGACTGCCGAGCCCTGGGTACAGCCAGGGTTGGTGCAGGCCTGGAGCTCGGCCCCTCCACCTCGACACCCGGATGGACTGAGGGTTGTGGTGTGCTGCCTGGGGTCCCAAAGATCCATTTATGTCCAACCCCAGAGCCTTCAGATGAGACCTAGTGTAGAGAAAGGTCTCTGCAGGTTAAATGAAGGATCTTAAGATGAGGCCATCCTGGATTGCAGTGGCCCCAGGTCCAAAGACTGTGTCCTTATAAGAGGGACGAGCAGAGGAAGCGGAGAGAAGCAATGTAACCTCAGCCAGGGGAGGCCTGGGGCCACCACGGCTGGAGGGGAAGAAGGACCCTGCTGGGCTCCTGGGGGAGCGGGGCCGTGCCGCACCTTCAGACCTCTGGGTGCCGGGACACCAAGAGAGTGGTTTTCTCTCCAGCTCCCCGTTTGTGGCCAGGGGCTGGGAGGGGTGGGGGGTCTGAGGGGCAGAGCTGAGGGAGCCCTGGAGGTGCATGGCGGTGCTGGCTGCATTGTGGATGGGCTCCGTGCCCCGGCTGTGCACTTAAACACGGCCAAGATGGTGATTGTATGTCACATGGATTTGATCACGATTTAACAAATGAATCTGACCTGGGATGGATTCTGAAGGGGACCCTGGTCTGTGACCATGGTGTGGACGTCAGCTAGAACTCTGTAAAGTTGTGAGGCAGCGTCTGACGTTCTCCGGTGTCATCTCGGGTGAAAGAAGCCAGGCAGGAGACTGTGCTCATCCTGCCTTCACATCCACGGAATTCAAGAGCAGCAAAGCCAGTGCCTGGTGACAGAATTGACTGCAAGCTACCCTGCAGTGGGGGTCCCGGAGCGGCAGGTGGGAGTGCTGGGTGTGACAGCCAACCCTACCCACCTCCTCCAAGGTGAGGTAGCTGCTGGCCGCGTCTCATGCTGACCCGGGCTCATGGTCTGCAGGCCCTGGATTCTACCCCTACCCCAGCCCTCCAGGATCCAGCTGCCGGGGCTGCCCTGGCCTGCTCTGCTCTTCCAGCAGGTGCCCCAGGAGCCTGGCCTGGCCCAAGTGCTGCGTCTTTCTGGGCTCTGGACATCACCCCACAGAGTGTTCCCTGCCATGGTCTCTCCCCAGGCAACCACGTGCTGCTGGGTGCTGTGTGACCCTGAGCCCTGCGTCTGTAGCTGGGACCTCAGGGAGTGAAGCTCGCCTGGCCGGGCTGCTTTGAAAAGCACAGGTAGGGTCAACACAGGTAGATGCGTTTGAGGAAACGGCTCTGCTCGGTCACCACTCTTAGAACTCAAACAGCAGACCAAGGAGGTACCAGTCCCCAGTGTTGTGGGATTTATGCTCAAGTTGTGGAAGCAGCAGGGACCTGCTCGAGGTCGAGTCCACAGACGATATAATGCCAGAGTGTAGTGCACAAAGTGTGGGCAGAGTCAGGGGAGCGAAAAAGTAGGCTGAGCAAGGCGGGCTCACCAGGAAGCTCCTCCCTGCCCAGGAGCAGGCTCTGCCCAGCAGCCAGCCCCACCTCGGTGGCCCAGTCCTGTGGCCACCACTCAGCAGGAGTCCTGGGGCTTCCTGGAGGCGGGGAGCAGCCCTCAAAGTTGCATGTGGGCACCTGGGTGAGGACCCAGGGAGGACTGAACAAGGGACCCTGGGCTGGAGAGACCCGCAGGAGCTGGACCAGGGCCTCTTGGAGTGGAGGGTGTGGCCAGCTGGGATTTAGGATGGTTTGTGCAGGGGGCACCTGGGGGGGCGCACAAGAGGGCATGGGCAGCAGGGGCTGGGCCTGGGGAGGTGACAGCGGCAGCCACATGTGGGCGCTGTGGGGTGGGGTCAGTGGCCCGGTATGCTATGAGCCTGGGGGCCTGGAAGGCCTCAGGACAGGAGCCCAGGGGGGTGGGTGTGGGAATCACCTGAGGTTCTGCAGGTGCCACCTTCTCCAGGAGCAGCCTGTGCTTCGAGGTCAGCCCCTCACCACTGTAAGACCCGCTGAGAGATGAAGTGGAGGGTCAGCCCCCAGCCCAGCGGCCCAGCTGAAGGCAGGTGATGCTGAGGGTGGCTGAGGTGGGCAGCAGGGCATGACCCACAGCCTCCATGTGCCCAGGCACTGGCTAGTGACCGCTCTTTCCTCACCCAGGCCCTCAGCCTGCCCTTTGCAGAGCTGACAGGGGGACACCTGGCCCCTCCAGGGTCAGGGTCCCCAGTGGACAGGGCAGGGCAGGGCAGGGCAGCCTACTAAGCCCTACCTGGGCTTTGGGACAAGGCCAGCCCTAAGGCTGGACCCAGCAACTGCCCTTCCTCTGGGAAAAGTGGACAGGAGCTCCTAAGCCAGAGGCAGCAACCTGCCCAGTGCCATCTGCTGGCCTGTCAGTGCGTAGAACCACCATCACCAAACCAGGTCCTGGGCAGCAGGAACAGGGCTCTCAGGGGCTCAGAACAAGGCCATGCTGCCCTCGAAGGTGTCCTGCCTTCTCTCAGCCCACCTCTCCGACCAGCCTAGCCCGCTCACACACACACACGCCTGGCCCAGGTGCAGCTGCCAGGCCAGACCCAAGACAGACAAACAGTGGCTATTTTTCAGTACAAATGTGTCTTAAATATTGTGTGGGCTTCACTCTCACTGAGAAAGTTTTCCTTGTGTACCTGAAAGTCAAACATCCTGGGGTCTCCTGTATTCTCACCTGCTGAGCCCTATTACACCACAGATATCTGCAAAGGGGGTGGCTGCTTTGAATTCCTGCAGGAGTTCCTGGAGGGGAGCCCCCTCTGTGGGAGACCCTCGGTGCTGTGGGGACCCGTGGCAAGAGCAGCCCCATGTGCTGAGGCTCTGCCCAGGCCCCCTCAGGGAGCGGAGCAGAGGCCCACGGCAGTTCCCAGGGGCACCATCACTGCAGCTGCGTGGCTCCCATTGGCCTCCACACCCTGCAGTCGCTGCACATGTCAGGTGACGAGGCCATGCCCAGCTCTGGTACCTGCTCCAAGGGGCTCTCGTCCGAGGGAGGGGACAGCACCACCGGCAGCCCTGGCCCTGCAGAGCTGGACATTGGCTCTCACACTGACACCAGCACATGCAGGCCAGGCAAGGTGGTAGGGAGTGCGGAGAGTCCTAATAGCCCTGCAGCCGGGGACTTCAGCAGCAGTCAGTGGTCAGCCCCATCCCAGCACTGAAGTCTGAGGCCAGGGTACTGCAGGGCTGGCTCTTCTCGAGGCTTGGCTCCTTGGCTTTCAGATGGGGCTCCCCGCTGAACCCCCCATGGCCGCTCCTGTGTGTCTGTGACTTGATCTCCTTTTCTTATAAGGACACAGATGGATGGACCAGGACCCCCAGGAACCTGATTCCACTTTAGTCATTTAAAGACTCATCTCCAAAGACAGTCACATCCCAGGTCACAGGTGAGCACCTCTGTGTGAGTTTGGTGGAGGCAGCTGGCAGGCAGCTCCCGGGCAGGACTGGTCAGGGCCACAGCTGTCCCTGCATGGCCCCCAGCCTCGCTCTGTCCGTCTGCCTCCCAGGTGGGCCTGTCCAGTGCCACTCTCCCATGAGTGTCTCCCCTCTGTCCAGCTCTGTGCCCTCTAGGCCCAGCTTCTGGACCATTACAGTGGGCCTGAGCACTGGTGGGAGGGCTAGACCAGGGCAGAGGGCCGGGCTTATCGTGAAGAACCAGGTCAGGATGGCCTCTTCTGTGCGGTGCACCATAGGCCAGGCCTCTTACAGGAGAGGTGGCCTGAGATCCAGAGCAGCCTCCTGGACAGGGGCAGGTGCCAGGAGCCACGGGGGAGGGAGTTCTGAGCTGCCAGTGAACAGCAGGGCCAGAGGGATGAGGAGGTGCAGCTGGCTCAACAAAGACTGGCTCCCTGGCTCTGCTCTGGAGGTCAGGCTGGGGGTGGGCTGGGCCCCAGAGGGGGCTGGGGACCTTTGGCTGCCCTGTGGTGGCTGCCACACCTGAAGGACACCACCCAGGAGCAGAGGAGCAGTGCCTGCTGGGGAGGATGCAGGGGACCAGCATGCCTGGCGAGGAGTCCTTCAGGGGCAGGGTGCCTCCTGCTGCCCTTTGGGAAGAGGGCCCCCAGATCTACCCCTCAGCCACCATTGCCGGGCGCCCTCATGGAGGGAGTCAGGGCCTCTCCACAGAGGTGCTTATTCAGGAGAAGCCTCTGAAACTTTACAGGGGACCAACAACAGCGCCTGACTGCCCAGGCTTCACCTGCAGGTGACCAAAGAATGGCCAGTCCTAAACCACATTCGGGCAGGGTGATGCTTGTTGGTTCTTCTTGGGGAGAGCCCCTCTGAGGTGCTGGCCTCAAACTCATCCCGACCTGGGGGTCGGTGGGAGGACAGAAGGGCTGGAGCTCCCAGGATGGGCTCTGGGGAGGGGGTGGGGTGGGGCTGAAGCTTCTCTGGGGACTGTGCAGGAGAGATGGAGCAGCAGGATGCAGCTTGGTAACCATGACAACCAGGCAGCCCCGCCCTCAGGCGTCACTTGGGAAGTGGGTCGGGTCAGGACCACGGGAAGACCGTGGTATGGGAAGGGTCTGAGACAATCAAGAAAAGGGGCCTTTGTGAACACAGATTGTGTGGAAACACAAACTTTGCAGAAATGGAACCCTGCCATCCATTCAGGTGTGGAGAATCGATGAGCAGGTACCTAGTGGGGAAACAGGCAAATCTAAAGAAAGATGAACCCACTACCTAGAGCTGTGTTAAGTTTAGGTATTAACATTCGTATGTCGAGGAGCAGTTTCTCCTCTTCCCACGGGAGGAAACTGCCTTGTGCTTGGCAGGCCAGGGGGCAGGAGAGTGCTGGGTGTACTTGGCCCAACTCTGAAAAGCAAATAGTCATAACAATAAAAACGAAATTGAAGCCATCAATAAAGGGTCTAATTGCCAGCAGCAGATGGGGCGGAAGGTTGGGCAGTGGCATGGTGGGGACTCACCTCAGCCCCAAAGCCGTCACATTAAGCAAGTACACACACAGACAGTCACAGGCGAAGCCACGGGGTATTAAGCCACAACTCATGGGAGTGCAGACATCATTATGTCTCGATAAACCTGCCATGGGTCAGCTGTCAGGCTCTGCGCAGGCCTCCTGGGCCCAGACTTATCCAACAGTCTTTCTGCATCAATTCCTCACGGCTTCTTCCGGAGGAGCCAGGGGAGAAAACACGCGTGCCTCCTGCAATTGCAGTGCCTGGGTTGACTACTGAAATTCCCAGCCTTCTCCCCAGGCGGGCTCATGTCCCCAGCCTGCCCTCCTCCCGGCTAACTCTGCAGTGGCAGGGGGAGGGCTGCGGGCTGCTGCTGGAGGAAGGGATTAATGCTCCACAAGTACTGCACGCCTTGGGGGCCCTGGCTGTTGGGGTCCCAGCCTCCCTGAGCATCCTGTGTTCCAGCAAGTGTAGGCAGAAAGGAACTAAAGCCCTATTTTTAAGAATGTGCTTCTCATCTTTTCTACATCCTGTTTTAAACATTATTTTAATCACGGTGCAATGCACCTAAAATCCATGGGGATTTCAGGTGCAGGGTCCAGTCACGGCCCCACGCTCATGCTGTCCCACGGCTGCTCCCTGGGGCCCAGGCTGTGACCCCCTGTTCCCTTCTGGTCCCGTCAGTGGAATGGCAGGAGAGATGGAAGAGCAAGCAGGGTCACAAGCTTTCCTCACACGCCCCACTGGGCCTCTGGTCCCGACTAGCTTGGCCACTTGACTCCTGGGACTCCTCTCACCAAGGAACCAGGCTCCCCCAAGCTGGGCCGAGCCTGGGGTGCCCCATCTCTGAGTTACTGGAAAGCCATCGGTGTCCTCGGCCATGGAACTTGTACTGCCCAGACTCTGTCTTTGGCAGGACAGCCCCACCGATCAGATGCAAGCAAGCCCGGGCCACACAGACCCTGAGCGCTCCTGTGCCCTGGGACAGAGTGTGGAGTGGGGGAGTACAGAAGTTGCCACTGGGACCCTTGAGCCAGCAGCTTGGGGACCAGCCTGATGGCAGGGAGGGGCACTGGGAATGGGTGTAGCTCCCATGGTGTGGCTGGAGAGCACCTGGCACCGGCCTGTGTGGTGAGGTGCCCAGGCACCTGCTCCAAGATCCCCTTCCCAAACCTGGGGATGGGATTACACAGGGTTGTTGAGGTTGCCCAGGGAGGGTGGGCAGCATGAGATTTATTTCTGTAAGGGCACGCTCACCTTGGGGTCCTGGCCAAGGCTCTGTGGGTGGGCAGTGATGACCCGGGAAGCCCAGTAGAAAAGCTCAGTGGCCTTGAGGACACAGGACAGTCAGACTTCTGCAGCTGGGGGCCAGGCCTGAGGAGCCCCCACGGCCCGGTGGTGCCTCCTGCCTGGTGTCAGCCCTTCCTGCAGCCCTCTCTTCTTCCCTCTCTCCGTGTTACCTGTGGGCCCTCTGATTGCTCTTTTTGGGCTTTCAGCCTCTAAATTGGTTGGCTAAATAAAGCTCTCTCCTTTTAGGTACCGGCCTCGGCTATTTTATGACAGCTGTGGAGAAGGGATAGCATCTCCCTCTAGTCACAGATGCCGAATCCATGGACGATGCCCGCATGATGACACTGCAAAGGGACATTCGATGAAAAGCAAGCCATTCACCATGTCCGCGGTGTGCTGAACACCTGCTGCATGCTGGCTGGCCTCTGGCTCTTGAGATTTGCCCAGGGACCAAACAAGGACCTGGTGTCCTGGGGCTGAGATCCATGGAGAGAGATGGGCCAGGAGTGATGACAAGAGCATAGAAATGACATCAGTGAGTGTAGAGAGATGAGACAAGCCATGAGAGAAAGAGGAGCAGGCGTGGGACCAGCGGGGGCAGGCTGCTGATTTTAAGACGCGGGGCCATGGGAGACCTCACTGAGAAAATGCTGGAGTTGAGCTGTGTCCACACCCACTCTGAATTCCTATGTTGAAGCCTTAAACCCCAGACCCTAAGAAACAGCCTTTCTCTGAAGCCAGGTCTTTAAAGAGGAAATGAAGCTACTGTGAAGGCAGCAGTGTGGCCTCAATCCAACAGGAAGGAGCAGGGTGCTCAGGACGGACATGCAGAGGACCACTTCAAAGGTTTTCCTTCTGCACCAACTCTGTGCTTGGTGAATTTTTGCCACTCGCGTCACGAGCCTTCCACACGCAGTCAAGTGTGGCAGAAGGGCAAGTCCAGCTTGATCAGAAGGTAACCAGCGTGTCCACTGCGGCCACCCAATGTGTGTGGCCACGCCTTTTGGGGAGTCCAGCCCCGCAGGAGTCAGGGTTCTGGTGCTCGGCACCGGGTGGCTGAGCAGCCTCATTTCCTTGCTCTTTCTCTGTTTTGCATCTGATGACTAAAGGTGCATTCTTCACATGTTTATTCCCCATCCATGTCCCTTCTTGAAGTGTTTTGTCCAATTTTTTGTCCAGTTGTCTTACTTCTGAGTTATGAGAATACTCTATATATCCTAGATACAGGTTTCCTATTAGAGATATAATTTTGCAACTATTTTATTTCAATTTGTGGCTTTTCATTCTGTTAACAATGTCTTCTGAAACACGTTTCTAATTTTGATGAAGTCCAATTTACTATTTTTCTTTTATTTTATGGCTGTGCTTTTTTACAACTTAGTCAAGAAATCTTTGCTTAAGCCAAGCACACAAAGATTTTTACTTACATTTTCTTCTAGAAGTTTTACATTTGTAATTCTTATATTTGGGCCTAAAAATCACTTGTAGTTAGTACTTAATAACATTAGCTCGCTAACCTAGCTGATACTTGTATGCAGGGTGAGGTTCTTTCTCTACATATGGGGTGTCAAATTGTTTCAGCATCTTTTGTTGCAACTGTCAACCTTTTTTCCATTGGATTATTTTAGCACCCACTGAAAACCTATTGTCAGCCAGTGTGGTGGCACACAAGTAATCCCAGTGCTCTGGGACGCTGAGGCAGGATTGAAAGGTTGAGCCCAGCCTAGACAACTTAGTGAGACCCTGTCTCAAAATAAAAAATAAAACAGGGCTGGGATGTAGCTCAGTGCCAAGGCCATGGGTTCATTGGCCAGCACCACAAATTGAGTAAGAATTTATTTCTAAAGCCGGGCATGGTGGTGCACATCTGTAATCCCAGCGTTCAGGAGACTGAGGCAGGAGGGTGGCCGAGAGTTGGAGGCTAGCCTGGGGTATGTAATGGTTTGGAGCCCAGCCTGGACTACATGCAGAGACCCTGTCTCAAACCGACCCCCAAAAAGAATTTATTTCTAGCCTCTAAGCTCATTCTTTAATCTATATGTCTATCTGTAAGCCAGTACCATGCTGTTTTTTGTTTGTTTGTTTGCTTTTGGTACCGGGGATTGAACTCTGGACCTTGTGCTTGCAAGGCAGGGGCGGTGCCATTGAGCTAAATCCCTGGCCCAAGAATTTTTTTTTTTTTTTTTTTTTTTGTACTGGGGATCGAACTCGGGACCTTGTGCTTGTGAGGCAGGCGGCGGAACCACTGAGCTAAATCCCCGGCCCCCCATACTGTTTTAATTTCTGTAGCTTCCCAATGAGACTTGAAATCTGGCAGCTTAAGCCTACTAGCTTTTCTTTAGAACTGTTCGGCCATTTCCAGGTCTTTTGTAGTTATTTATAAATTTTAGAATGAGCCTGTCGATTTCTAAAACAAAATATATAAACCAAGTTTAGCTGTGGTTCTGATTGAAACTGTATTCAATCCATAAATTTGAAGACAACTGCTTAGCAGTATTGTGCCTAGGAATCCAGGGAGACAGAGTGACTCTCCATTTAATTAAGTCTTATCTTCTTTCTCAGTGGTATGTTACAGTTTCTGTGTATAGGTCTCAGGCATACTTTATAAAATCTACTCCTAAGTATTCAGTGTTTAAAAAATTCGATTTAAAAATGGAATTATTTTTACAATTTCAATTGTCCATTGTTAGTACAAAGGAACAGAACCGATTTGGGGGGTGGAAGCGTTTGTATCCTGTGGCTTGGTAAACTCATTTAACTTGTTGTTGTTGCTGTTGTACTGGGGATCAACTCTAGGGCTTTCACACCTAGCTACACCTCCAGCTCTTTTCTTATTTTTTATTTTGAGACAGGATTATGAAGTCACTACACTGGCCACGTTGTGCTCGAACTTTTCATCCTCCTGCTCAGCCTCCCAGAGTGCTGGAATTACCTGCAAACAAAGCACATTTAAATTTTCCTTTCCCATTGGCATGACTTTTGTTTTCCTTGCCTAATTACATTGGCCATGTCCTCCAACACTGTTCACACAGAAGGGTGGCAGTGGATTTTCTCACCTTACTCCTAGCTGGCAGCAAAGCCCGGTCTTGCCTCTGTGATGTTCATGCTAGGCTCTGTAGTGTCCTTCGTCATTGTGCAGGGTTCCCTTCTATCACTATTTATGGAGAAATTCTATCATGAATGGGTCTTGCATTTTATCAAATTTTTTTTACCTATCAAAATGATCCTATGGTTTTTCTGCTTCAGTCTGCTAATGGGGTAAATTGTATCAAATGGTTTTGAAACATTCACTAACTTGTTCCATTCCTACAAAAAGCCCCACAGACTTGCATGTATTTGTTCCGCTTGTTACTGAAACCAGTGTTTTTTTGGTACCTGGAATCTAACTCAGCGCCTCACACTTGCCAGGCAGGTGCTGTGCCGCTGAGCTACATCCTCGGCCCTGATGGAATCAACTTGCTAATGTTAAGGATTTTTGTGCCTAGGCTCATGAGAGGTAGTCTCGGCCTGTCTGGTGTTGGTACCGAGGTCATGATGGTTACATATCACACTAGTTCTAAAAGCACTAAGGTTAACTGGTGAGTGAGGCCTCTTGGCCTGGACTCTTTGAGGGCCAGGGCTCTTTCTAACTCTGTTCCCACAGTGTGACTGACTGAGAGGGCCCCACCCAATGTGGCATCCGGGGCTGCGCCCTGACCCGGTGTTTCCCTTCTGGGGTGTCTCAGCACCAGGCCCTGGACTGGCTGCCAGGAGCCTGGCCATAAGGGGTTGTACCCTTGACTCCACGAAGATGGAGGAAGGGAGATGTGGTGGCTGCCATGAAGGCAAAGATACAACAGGACAGGTGTGGGTGAGAGCAGGTCCCACGGCCCTGGACCTGGGGTGACGCTGGCAGTGGTGATTTAGACACAGGTCATGAAACCAAGGCAGAAGGCTGAGGCAGACACCACTGTACCTGGAGAGTCTGGAAGAGGCCCCTGACTGAGACTCCAGTGGTTGTGGGTGGCACAGACCCAGAGAGAACCAATGAAAGCCCAGGGACCTGGGATGGGCAGGGTGGACTGCAAATGGGCAGAGGCTGGAAGGCAGGAGTTCAGTGACCAGACCCGGAGAGGCAGCAGGCCAACTGCTCTGCTGAGCACACAAGCTCACTGATGTCTCCTAGGGGCCCCCCCTTGGCCTGCAGAGCCCCCACACCTCAGGCTCCTGCACACCCTCGGCGCAGATGGACCTACCTACTGCCAGACTTCCTTGCTGGATAATTTCTCTATCCAAGGTCCCAAACACTCCTTAAATTCAGCTAAGTCACACGAGCAGCAGTCCAGCGCTGCCCCTCTACTGTGGCTGCCTGTGACCCCCCCCACCCCCGGCAGGGCCCTGCCTGGCATTGCCGGTGCTGGGGGACTCGAGGAGGGGACCCTTGTTCTGAGGGATGGAAACACAATCAGCCCAAGGAGCACTCCACTCTCCACTGGCCTTCTCAGGGGTGCAGGAGGATCTGGGGAATTTCCAGGCTCGCCTGCAACCCAGGACGGCAGGAGCGGCAGGCAGCTGGGCATGGGCAGGGAGAGTGTGCCGCAGAGGGTCTGTAGGTGAATGCAGCACCCAGGGTTCGTTGTAGACCTTAAACCAAGCAGCCACCGCTGCTGCCCTAGGGCCCACAGGCTGGGACCCCTGGATGTGCAGGGCCTGGGCTTTCTTCCCTCCACTCCCTCCCATAACTCTCCGCAGCACTAGCTTAAGGAAACTCAAGTGCTCTTCTGCCAGAAACACAGGGTCTCTCCAGGTCTGGCTGCTCTGCAGATGGACATGAGGTCCACCGGTCTTCCAGATGCTTCTCTGGATCTTGGGTCCCTCTTTCCCCAGCCCAAGCCCAGCCCGAGGGGGAAAGACCTGCAGCAGAGGTCTGGGAGGCGCCGAGGCTGAGTGTGACCGGGTGAGTTCCTCGGCCCTGCTGCGCCGCCGTCTCAGGTTGCATAGCCAGGCAATGCAGTCCCTTCCTCTTGTGGGAAGAGCGCTGGGGGATGGCTTCTAGGCACCACCTCAGGAGGGCCACGGCCACGGCCACGGCTGGGCACCGCGGTGTGCAGCGCCGCGGCCTGCATACCGCACCCCCCACGTGCAGCACCCCAACCGAAGTCAACACCCATCTCTCCTGCGGCACCGTGCAAGTGTGCAGCATCCCAGCCTGCATGCGTTACCCCCACCCCCGCACGCAGCACTCCGCGAGGGGCAGGAAAGCCCTTCGGAGCGCCGTCTCCCCAAGGCGGCTGCCCTGTCCCCGCCCGCGCCCGACCGGGCGGCACCCCAGCCTCGCCTCTTCAGTGCGGCCTAGGTGAGCCGGGTAGAGGCAGGTGGGGCGGTGGATGTGAGGGGGCGGGGCGGGCACCGCTTCTGATTGGCTGGTGCAGGCACCACTAGAATCCCTCGCTGCAGCCCGCAGCGCTTTCACGGGCTCGCCTCGGCTCGGCTGCTCCGCTAGATTGGGCTCGGCTGCTCGACTTGGTTCGGCTCGGCTGCTCGGCTGCGCTCGGCTGTTCGGCTCGGCGCGGCTCGGCTGCTCGGTTTGGCTCGGGTGCTCGGGTGCTCGGGTGCTCGGGTGTACTCGGCTCGGCTGTGCGGCTCGACTCGGCTCGGCTGCTCGGCTCGGCTCGGCTCGGCTGCGCGGCCGCGGACGGGCGTGCGCTGGGGGCGCGGGGCGCGGGCCTCGGCGGCGGCGGCGGCGGCGGCGGCGGCGGCGGCGGCGGCGGGATCCTGGTGCCCCCGCCCGCCCTGTCCTCTAGACGAGGGGAGGCATCGCCGGGCCAGGCCTCTGACGGGCGCGTCGTGATCGCGCGGGGGGGCGGCGGGGCGCGGCGGGGGCGGGGAGCAGCGCGGCCCGCCCGGGGGCGCCGCCGGCCCGGTCAGCGCGGACGGCGCTCGGTGGACGCGGACGCACGGCCGCCGGCCCCTCCCTGCCCGCGCGCGGCCGCCCACTCGCCGGCGCGGGGCCCGGGAGCGATGACATCGACGGGGAAGGACGGCGGCGGGGCGCAGCACGCGCAGTATGTGGGGCCCTACCGGCTGGAGAAGACGCTGGGCAAGGGGCAGACAGGTGCGTGCGCGGGGCGCGGGCGGCGCGGGGGTCAGCGCCGGGGGGCCGGGCGGAGGGCTGGAGGCCGCGGGCCGGATGCTGCAGGCCTGGCCCGCGACCGCGAACAATGGCTCGGCCCGAACGCCCGGGGCTCCGCGAAGTCCCGCAGGCTACGGGCTGCCGGCGCGGCCCAAGGACACGCGGCGAGGCCCGGGGCGCACGGCCGGCTGCACTGCCGGGCCCGCTGCAGGTGCGGCGGCCGCATTGTGCGCGCGCGAGCGGCGGGCCATTGTGCGGCGGAGGCGGGGGCCGGGCCCATCTGCTGTCCCCGCTGCCGGCCGCTAATGGGCTGCGCCCGAACAGCTGCGCCGCCGTGACCCCCGCCCGCGGCCAGGCCTGAGCCTTGCCCAGGCTCGACGCCCCTCCGAGCCAGGGCGAGCGCAGGACCGTGCGCAGCTGGACAGCGCCTTTCTTGCTGCCTGGACCCGGGTGGCTGCGACACTGCGCTCCCCAGGGGACGAGAGGGTGACCGGTGCCACCGGCCTGGCCTGTGAGCCGCTTGGGCCTCAGGGAGGGGCTCCCCGCCGATCCTGGGTGTCTGTCCCGGGACAGGTTAGGTCCTGCTGGGGGCCCAGCCCCCGGCCGGCCATGAGCACTGCGACCCTTGCGTTTGGCCACCGGCCAGCCCCCTCTCTGGGTCAGCCGGACGCATTCACAGCCCTCTTTGTCGGAGGCTGAAACTCAGCCATTTTCTTTCTTCTCCCAGAGGTCCGGTCACCACAGAGCACTTCTTCCTATGGGAGAAGCTCCTCGGTCCGGGCAGGCCTGGGAGAGTAGGAGGGTGCCCTTGCCGGTGGGGGCCTTGGCAAGTACCCCAGGGCTGCCAGAAGCAGAGGGGGAGGCTGCCTTTGGGAAGAAAGTGGGCCAGCCTGGGCTGTGATGTCACTGAGGCAGAGACAGGAAAGTGTCTGGCCCACCCTGGGAGGCAGGAGGACCTGGGGCACAGAGTGTAGCTTGGGTCTAGGGGAGGCGCAGGCAGCTGGTGCTTAGCTTCTTGGGAAACAGAAGTAGTTCAGGAGACCCTTAGTGAAGGAAGGGCCAAGGGCAGCAGAATGCAGGAGAGAGCGAAATAATCTAATTATTGTTCCAATAAAATGTTAGCATGAGGAGCCTTGGGCAGGCAGGTGATGATAGCAGGAGCCGTGCCCAGGGCCGCCTCTCTCTATGCCCTAAGTCTGAGTTCATTCAGGAGGCTTCCGACCTGACTGGTGGCCACGGGTGTCACCAAGGTGTGTAGTGTGATGTTTGGAAAACAGCCCATGCAGCTGTGGGAAGCCGTGCCCTCGCACGTCCTGGTGGTCACAGAGCAGCGTGTGTCCATCTTCCCACTGTGCTGCTGAGGAGCATCCTGGGGGACATGGCCCAAAGTGTACCTGGCCTTCGCACCAGAGGGGGACAGGCTCCCTGCAGGAGGCCTCGGTGGGGGAGTGTGCCCAGGCCCTGTGCCCACTGCTGCCCGAGTTTGTTCTGTCTGGGACTTCTTGTGTAGGACCCACTCCTGGTGTGGCCACCGAGCAACCATGAAGGCGCACGTGGTTGCCCCTTGGTCTCGCCCACACTGTGTCTGTGAGCCCAGGACATTTTGTCTCTCCCTGTCCTTCCCGAGTCCCCCTTCCCAGGTCTTTCCAGATGAAGCCGCTCCTCAGGTGGCTGGGCGGGATGGTTGGTGGTAGCAGGCACCCTGAGGGAGGGTGGGCCTCGCGGAGTCGGCCAGGGTGGTGTACACCCCCTTACTGCCCTCTGGGCTGGCCCAGCCCTTCCCCACCCCTTCAGCCTGGGCGTCCTTGGCCCTGGGAGTTGTTCCTGTCACTTTGTGATGGCGTTTGACCTTGCTCTTGGTTGGCCGGGGTGGCTACTGTCATCTCCCTTCTGCCCAGGTATGTCCCCTGCAAGCTCCATGGTGGCCCGGGGTGTACCCCAGATGGCACTTGGCAGCCCCAGGAGGCCTCTGGGCCCAGAGACCCTGTTCAAGGCCCTGGGGCAGTGCAGGCAGGGGCAGTGTCCACCCAAGAAGGCTCTGCTGTTATCTCTGACCAAGAGATGGCCGTCAGGCCCCTGCCAGGATGTGTGCTGAGAGTTAGGAGCCAGAGCTACTGGGACACACTCCTGACATCCAGCCTGCCAGAGCCTGGAGGGAAGGAAGGTGCAGGACCTCAAGGGTGCCTGGCCTCCGGTGGGCAATGTGGCCTCGTCCCTCTGCCCATTGGTAGGTGAACTGGGCACCTTTCTGCTCAGGCCAGAACTCCCCTGCCCAGGTCAGCCTGGTCCCCTGCAGCCTGCAGCATCTGGGCACTGCGGGAACAGGTGGCGGACAGGGCCCCTCCGCTGCTCCTGGCCTGTTGGGGATGGGGACAGGGGCTGCCCTCCCGCTCACTTGGCTGGGGTCACAAGCACAGGGGCGCTGGGCTGGGCTGCCAGGCTGAGGGGCCTTGGTGTCCCTGTCCCCTTCCAAGGGATCTGTGAGACACCTGGTATGGAGCACTGGCAGCTGGTGGGACATCCGGGGGTGGGAGGAACCAGGGAGGATGGGACCAGTGACAGGAGGTGACGGCCAGGTGAGGGGGAGACATGAAGATGGGACAGGTGACAGGAGACAGTGAGCAGGAGAAGAAAGGTGATGGGGAAAGGCAGGTGAGACAGGAGGCAGGTGACAGGAGGAGAGGGAGGAGACAGGCGAGGTACCCCCCTTGGGGCGAGCCACCACCTCCTTGAGGCACTGGTACCCCAGTGTGGCTGCGGCTGAGCTGGCAGAGCAGGCTGTGCTGCGGGGCGTCTGCCTGTACCCCGCGTCGAGAGTCTGTCTGGGGCTGTCGGAGCAGAGCGGACACCTGCACAGCTGGCCCAACTGCACGTGCAGCGCGGCCGCCCTGAACCTGAGGGCACTTGTTCCTGGCAAAGCCTGTGGAGGCTTGGAGGTGGCCACGGCTGGGGCAGTGGAGGCCACACTGCAGTAGGTGGGGCTGGACGACGTTCCACGTGGCCCAAGATCTCCCCTTGCTGAAGGTGGCTGCTGCCAGTGTGTGAGCTCCCCTGTTCCCTGTGTGCCCCACTAGCCTCCCAGCCGCTACCTCCCTGGAGCTCCATGCCCCTGCTCTGTGTCTGTGGCGCCCCCGCAGCAGCACACACCATCCTGCCCACCGTGTGCGGCCTGGCCTGGTACAGTCCCCCTCAAGGCCGGCAAGCCCTCCTAGGCCAGCAGCGGGCAGTGCTGGGCCACAGTTGTTTGGAAGACCGTGACTGGGCAGCCTGCAGCGCGGGAGCAGTAGAAGCCGCCCGCAGGGTGACCTGGTGGCTCTTTGAGGGGACACGCTGGGGCTCGGGTTCTCTCTGAGGAAGCCCCCAGGCCTGCCCAGCTCTGGAGAGGAGGCCTTGGAGCTTTGCTTCAGGCATGCCGTGGGGCCAGGCTACCCCAGGGCCTAGACAGGATGGAGGCTGGGCCAGGGCTGGGGCGGGGACAGAGCAGGGCCTGTGCCAGGCCTTGTTCTACTGTCTCTGAGGCCCAGTGTTCTGAGCCCAGTGCCCAGGGCCTGGCTGTTGAGGCCACCTCCCTGACCCGGCGGCCTCTGGCCTTTCTTCCTCCAGGCTGGGTCTGGGATTCCTCCTTGGGCCCAGGGTGTGACAGCACCTGCCCAGCAACATGAAGTCCCCTAGGTCACCGTGTCCCCAGGCCGAGCTCAGTCCCAAGTGCCCTAGGGGTTCTGGCCTGGAGGACAGAACCACCCTTCCTGCAGGCCTGGCCAAGTCTGGACAGACAGCTCCAGCCTTTGCGGTTCTGGACTGTCTAGGTGGGGACAGGGCCTAGCCGGGGCAGGGGTGGCCTGGGCACTTCAGGGTCTCCCTAGGGCAGGAGTTCCTGGGCTTGTGGGATGATGTGTTGCCTGGGGCCGGGCTGGGGTATGTGTCCTCGAGGCAGGGCTGGCCTTGCTGGCCTGTGGGCAGAGGCGGGAGGGTGCCTGGCAGCTGCCAGTGTGTGGCTAGTGATGTAGGCGGGGGCAGCTACACGTCAGTGGGGCTTGGGGCCGTGGGTGGTTTGTGGGGGGCTGCCCGATCAGGAATGTGGCATCTGAGACATGCCCTGGGGGCCTTGACCCCAGCTGCCAGGCAGGGGTAAGGGGGCCAGCATGTGGGCTGGCCCGGCCGTGCCCAGTGTCCCAGAGACAGCCCTGGGTCCCTGAGGCTGCAGCAGGGCTGACTTGCCTGGACAGTGGCGTGGGCCTGGCCCGCGGGACTCACCTGGGCAGGGATCTCACTGGTGCAGCATGCGCTCCAGGAAGCACTGGCTAGAGGTGGCTGCTGACTAGCAGGGGGGCAGCCCTGAGGCTAGGCCCCAGTAACGCAACCAAACAGTGAAGGCTTGTTCCACTTCTTCTTGTGCGGCTGGTGAAGCCCCTCCTTGCTCCAGCTGCCCTCCTGCCTGGCCTGGCACGGCCTGGGTGGTCTCAGGAATGCTGGGCTGGGCAGGCAACCTCAGAACCGGTGTGGCCCATGCCAGACTTCCCGACTGCCCAGCTGTTTCTGCTTTGCATCTTCAGGGCCCTCCGCCTGCCCAGGAGTGCCTTCTTCCCCAGGGCGGCAGGGGCTGTGGGCCTGACCCTGCCCGCCCTGGGCACCAGCATCCATGCCATCAGGGTGCAGGGCAGTCTGGGCCCCAGTGCCCAGGTGGAGCCCAGATCGCAGTCCAGGAGTCACGCTGCCCTGCCTGCTTTCCCTCCTCTCAGCTGGCCGGGGTGTGGCTGAGATGGCGCGGCAGGACTGGGCTTGTGCATGGGTAAGCAGGGCCTGGCTGCCACGGTCCTCAGGCCTGCGATCACGGGAGAGGTGAAGGAGGGTGGAGCGGGTAGCTGCTCCTCCCTGCAGACGGGGTTTCCTAGGGCCCTTGGTGGTGGCGAGTGGGAAAGAGGATGGGGATTGTGGCAAAGCTGGCTGGCCAGCTGCGCCCAGCCAAGGGGATGCTGGGCTGGCATGGTCCCTCGGGGCCCAGCCCTGCCATCCATGGGCTTCTCCTGTCTCTGGACTCCTGCAGGGTGGCCTCACCCACCCTGGCCCTGCTTTCTGCTTGTTAGGAGGGTTTGGCCACGGACTTTCTTGTCCCAGGGCCACCTGAGCCTCAGGTCCATGGCTCCCAGGACTCCTGTGTGTTGGGGCTGTCCTGGGAGTGGAGCACCCAGCTCTGGGTTGACCCTGGACGGTGGCATTTCCAACCTGGATGCAGAGGGTCCCCGAAGCCAGCAAGCCCTGGCCTTACCCACCAGCCCCTCATGGCCTGTTTTGCTTCTCTTGGCCCTGTTATTTGGAAGTGAGTCCCAGGCAGTGTTGAACCAAGAAGGGTTTTGGTGTCAGTGTTGGGAACCACGGTGCTGTTACTGTCCTGGAAATGAACACTGGTCTCTCAGCACTGGCAGAAATCTCCAGACACTGGACTTTTAACCTTGGGAGGCTGATTCTTGGCTCTGCGCACCCCTGCCCAGGGGCAGCAGGGGCTCCCGACTGCCTTCCTCCTCAGTGTAACTGGTGCCCAGCAGGCCTGGGCCTGGGGATCATTCCTGAGGGTCCTCAGCTTGGCGTCACCGAGACCTCAGTTTGGGAGGCTACAGATCTTCGTCCTTGACATTGATGCTGGCCAGCGCCACCGTGGGGCCAACTCTTACTTGACCCCTGGGCCTCAGTGCGGCAAATTTGGGTTGAGTCCACAGATTGCTGAGGGTGGGCCCCTCACACTGCCAGCACTAGGGTGGGGGCTACAAGGGGGATGTGTCCTGCGTTTCTCAGTGGAGTCAGGCTTGTTTTAGCCTCATGGTGGGGCGGGGGTCTGTGCTGCTCCAGAAAGCTGGTAGGGTGCTCCAGAGGTGAGCACCAGCTCCCAGCTGCCTTGACACTGGCTGGGCTGGCCCTGTGCCATCCTCCAGCCCAGGGGACCATGCAGGTGAGCAGGCACAGGACCAGCGTCCATAGCGTGGATCTGCTGGCTGGATGTGCTCAGGTCTGAGCACGACTTCCTCCCATCCAGCCATGCCCCCCGACCCCTCCAGTGCTGGGCCTTGCAGTGTGCCGCTCGGGCCAGTGTTTGCTGGGTGCTGAGGCAGCACCTATCAGTCCCCTAGCTCCCCTGACGCCAGGCTCCCGGGGCAGCGTCCACCTCTGCAGTGCAGGGCTCCCTGGCTCACTGTCCAGGGCACTGCAGCACGGCCCCCAGGGACCACTCTGCCTGGGCCACGCGCTCCTGCACCACGGAGCTCCAGGCCGACTTGCCCGTGAGCACCCACACGCAGGCCCGGAGGGTGTCTTCCTTGGGGTTTCCTGCCTGCTGTGCATCAGGGCTCACTCATGGTGCACAGCAGTGCCTATGCGTGTGTGTGTGCGCATGCGCGTGTGTGTGCGTGCGTGCGTGTGGCTCTGGCCAGGACTGTGGCGACCTGGAAGAGTGACTGGCTGGTCCTCAGCACTGCGTAGCGTGGGGCCCTCGGGGGCCGCCGGCCTGAGCTCGTCCCTGGACCCCTGCGCCCCTGACCCTCACACCGAGAGCCCACATCCTCTTGCCGTCCTGCCCGCGGCCCTCTTTTCCGGGAAGGCCCTGGTGAAGCTGGGTGGTGTGGACCCTGCCCTGAGTCCTGTGCTGGCCTGGAGCTGTCCAGCAGGTCTGTGCTGAAGCTGCGGGTTGCCCCTCTGCGCCCCCCCCCAGGCCTCTGTTTCTGCTGGGAGATGCAGGGAGAGCTGTGTGAGGCCTCAGGCTCCTGGGCGAACCCCAGGCCTGTCCTTCCGCAGCAGCCCTGGGCTCTGGCTGTCTGGGAGAACAGCCACTATCGCAGTGGCCTCTGACATTGGCCCCCAGTCCCAATGTCTGTCCCCCAGTCGGACAGAAAGACATCAAGGTCCGGTGTGGGTGCCCCAAGGGTGGGATTAGGTAGGAGCCCTGATGTCTGTCCCCTGGCATTTTGAGGCTGTCATGGCCACAGGGTGGATGGCATGCAGCATGTGGGAGATGGTCTTGGGGCGGCCACAGGGTGGATAGGGCTTGGACTAAGTGGCTGGCCTGGGGCTGAGTTGGGGGCTGCCAGCCTGCAGCCCACCTTCTGGTCAGGGAGACATGGAGGGGCTACTGGTGTTCCCCATGGGCTGCCTGACCTGAGTCCCTTGGGTCCCTGACCCTGGCCTGTCCAGGCCAGCTCTCGATGGGCCCTGCTCATGGGGGGGCCTCAAGTCTGCACCTGTGGCCCCTCCAGGGCTGGGGCCTGGGTGGGCCTGGCTGGGGCAGGGACAGTGACTACAAGCAGCTGACCTTTGGGAGGGAGAGAGGCCTTGGAGCCTGGCTCTGTCCCACAGAGGAGGCTGGGGGCCACTGAGCTAGCAGGTCAGCAAGGGCCGGTTTCTGGAGGTTTGTGGCTCTCACCCCGATCCTGGGGATTTACATCCAGGCAGCAACACAGACAGTCATCGTGGTGAGGGCATCCTGCCGGCAGAGGGGTGTGTGGGTGAGCTGCAGTTCCTGTCATCCCGGGGAGGACTCACCAGGTGCCTGGCTGGGGCTGCAGTAGAGACAGTGATGCCCAGAGCCCAGGGTCTGTGCCAGCACTGTGCCCTCCCCATGTGGACCCTGTGGCCCGGGCATTGTGTGCTGCGGTGCTTGGCCAGCTGTGTGCAGGACAATGGGGCCTGCCGGCCACTGGGGTCAGTGGCAGTCCTCAATTCCTGGGAGGAGGGGTGGCGGCCGCCTACTCACTCCAGCGTGAGCCCATGTAGGGACCTCGGCATCAGGTCGCTCTGCTGCTGCTGGGGTGACAGTCATGCCAGGGAACTCCTTGGGGTCCTGAGTTGACCAGCTCCTTTTCCGGGGCTCTCCGGTGCTGGTCCCTTGCTGGTGGTGCCTGGGACCTCGTCCACTGGTTCTGCACCAAGGACAGGGAGCCCAGGATCCAGAGATGCCACACCACCCGAGGCCATGGACTCGTGTCCCTGCGGCCTGGTCCCGGCAGAAGGATGTCCCGTCTCTCTGAGTCCATCTTGGGTCGGGGCCCTGAGGGCTGGCTGGCAGCTGTGGGCACCCCCATGCTGTTGGGACTCTGACCCAAGGGGCTCCTTTCTGGGTTCTGGGGTCCCCACCGGGACTGCGAGCCTCTCCCCGTGGGGGTGGCCACAGCCCCAAGAAGCAGTGTCAGTCCTAGGCAGCCCAGTGCCCCTTCCATCTGGGGCCCAAGGTCCCTGCAGTGTGACAAACATGCCAGACAGGTGGCCCTTCTGGTGGCAAGTGGCCTTCTGGCTTCAGAAGCCCAGTTTGTGGGGACCTAAGGGCCAGGGCGGCAGCCGGGGTGCAGGCTCGGCCTGGGTCAGGGCTGGGAGAGTGAGCTGTACCCAGTCCTGCTCACCCAGTGCTGGTGCTCACAGCCTTTCCCAGGAGCTTGCCGGCCACAGGAGGACCCAGGCTGCGACAGGTCTTGGCCCCCAGGGTGCGGGGTCTCTCATCTCGCCTCTCCTCGGCAGGATGCATGTTCTTTGGCCCGTGAAGTGTGAGCAGCAGCTGCACTGGGTGGGGGCCCATGGGGACACAGTGTCTCCCTCCAGCCACCCTGTGAAGCTGCCAGCGTGAGTGCCTCGCGGCTGCGCTCCCACACCTCCAGCACACTGTGCCTGTGCGTCCCGCCTGCCCAGGCCCCCGAGTGCTCTGGCCCGTCCCCTGTGCTGTAGGGTATCAGGACTGAGTGCCACCTGGGGTGCCCTCCTGGTGCTGGGGCAGAGGGGGGCTGGAGGGGTCAGGCCTGTGCCCAGCACTCCTAGGAAGACAGATGGGGAGGAGCAGAGTGCGTGGAACAGGGAGGCCACCAGCCTGATGCTGGATTGCACAGGAGAGGTGGCCAAGATGGGCGTCCTGCCGGGCTCTGGGTGTGGCCACTGGCTCCGTAGCACTTGGGGACGGCTGCTCACATCTGGGCAGCAGGCTCTGCCCTCCTCCCTGTCCTTCCTGCCCGCTGCCTGCTAAGCACATTCTATTATTACCCTGCTGGAGATTACCTCTTGGCGTCTGGGACAGCGTGCATCCTTGTCATGGTGCAGGGCCCTCGTGCCCCCCCTGATGGCCTCCTGCCGGGGTTTGCAGGGTGTGTGTCTGTCTGTCATCCCTCCAGTTCCCCCAAGGGAATTACTTCCTCTGCAGAGGGCGTGGAGGTGGCTGTGCCAGGCTGTCTTGTCCTCAGCCATTGGCCAGGCCAGGCCAGGTAGGTAATGGCCAGATGCTGCTGCAAGGTATCCCCTCTGGCTGGAATTGGAGTGCTGCCTGGCTTCCCTTGGCCGCCTCCACATTATGCTGCTGTCATGTGTCCAGACGCAGCCCTGCATGTGGCCCTCCCCGGTGCCCCACTCCAGGCTCATGGTCCTGACCCCACCCTGGGCTCCAGGCATCCTCCACCTGGAGCTTTCTGCACCCTCCCTCTCAGCTCAGCCCCTGCAGCTGCCCCTAGTCCTGGCTGACCTGACCCCTGCAGTAGGCCTGGATGCGTGAGCAGTTCCCATCCAGGTGTCCCCACCTTCCCAAGAGAGGCGGGTTTTGGACTCCAAACCAGGCAGAGGGTGCTGGGCCATGGCAGCAGGGGCCAGAGATGTCCCCAGAAGGAGGAAGGGAGAGGACCTTTCTG
The DNA here is from genome assembly GCF_053883595.1 of Heterocephalus glaber. NCBI lineage: Eukaryota > Metazoa > Chordata > Mammalia > Rodentia > Bathyergidae > Heterocephalus > Heterocephalus glaber. The sequence continues at coordinate 997,405 of NW_028258293.1, forward strand.
TCCTTAGAGCCCCCACCCTGAGACCTGGGGGTCCTGGGAAAGGGCAGGCCACGCACCTGTGGAGGACCCTCAGGGCCAGCAGCAGGAGGGGTGGCTCCAGCTCTGCAAGGCACGTGGGCCCTGCTGCTGGCTGTCCCTGGACTGTCACGGCCTGGGAGGAGTGGCAGGGTCCCCACCAACAGTGGGGTTAGGGATCTGGGAGTCAGCTGTCTCAGGGTATGCCCGAGGGTGGGTGCAGGCTCATGTGCGTGTGGGCCTCTGTGTGCATAGGTGTGTGTGGGTGTAGGACTGGGTGTGCATGATGTATGTGTGCAGGCCTGTCAGTTTGTGGAAGGTCTGTGCATAGATGTGTGGGGGTGTGGGTGTGTAGGCCTGTGTGTTCATGGATGTGTGTGCAGCTGTGTGTGTGCATGTGTGTGTGTAAGTGCATGGGTGTGTAGAGGACTGAGCATGTGTGTGTGTGTGTGCATGGGTGTGCAAGTCTGCACACCGAGTCTGCCTGCATGTGGGATAACAGGCAAGGCTCCCTGGGGCTTCCCAAGGAAGGCATCCCCGACCTTGTCACCATGGCAACCCACCCCCATCCCTGGGGCCCTGGAGGGGTGGGGCCTGGCAGGTGCAGAGCAGGAGGAAGCAGCCACAGCCTGGATCATGGGGGGCGGGTGTCTGCCCGGGCCCCTGAGGCAGGCCCTTCATCCCCCGCCAGCTGCTCTGTCCTGCCTAGCCCAGCACTCAGCCACTCCACCCCACGCCTGGGGCTGGGGTGCTGTCCACGCAGAAGGTGTGAGGCGGGGGAACCCTAGTGTCTGACCCCAGCTGGGCTCAGCCCCTCCCTGCCCCAGGGTTCCACTCATCTCCTCCTGGGGTCCCCAGCCCTGTCACCCAGCGGATGGCTCAGGCTCAACACCTGCTCCCAGGGCCTAGTCCTGCCCTGCTGGAGGAGAGCAAAGCAGCCCTCCTCTGATTACAGAGCAGGGAGGGCCTCCTCGAGGTATCTCACTGGGTTGGTCCTGTAGTAGCAGAAACCCATTTGTAGCATCTGACGTGATGCCGGGTCCCACGGGCCTCGAGGAGGGTGGTGCCATGTGGCTCGGCCGGGGAGACTGGGGCAGGGACGGGGCACAGCAGAGGGACTGTGTGCCACTCATCGCCCCAGTCTCCATCCCTGTGTCCCCAGTCCAGGGAGCAGGGAAGGCTGGGGGCGTCCCCGGCAGGGGTCTTTGTGCCCTGGAGCCCCACTGTCTCTTAGGGCCCACACCCAGGTCCCTGCTGGCCTCTGCCTGGGCAGAGTGGGCTGCAGCTGCCTCACGACAAGGTTGTCTCAGGCTGGCTCCGCAGTTGCCATGGCAATCTGGAGCTGGCGGGGGGCTGGGCAGGCGGCCACCAGGCTGAATGACAGCCAGGAGCACAGGGGTACCCTCCTCGCAGGCCCTTGGCCCTCATATTCCTGAATGGCTCCCTCGTCACTGTGCTAATGGTGGTGCATCTGGGGGGAGTCAGGGGCCCAAGTCCAGCTGTGGGGCCAGCATCTCCCCAGCTCCATGTCCCACCCCTCTGCCCCCAGGGGACACAAGCTGCAGCCCCCCTGCCCACTTGCAGGCTTGGGGACCCGTGACACGCAGCTCATGCCTGGGGAGTGCAGGGTGGCCATCTCTTTGGCCAGAAGGCTCACAGTCCTGCTGCCCAGGGCAGCCTGGCCAGCCCCTGCCCTCTGGGAGACCCCCAGCCCCATCTAAGTCCTGGCTTTGTGTGGTGGAGCCCAGAAGCTGGACCACACATCACCATTCGTCCTAGGAGCCTGCGGGCCAGTGTAGGGCCATGGTTGGGGGCCGAGGTACCCTGGGGCCTTCACACCTCAGCTGCCCAGCAAGAGCACCATGTGCTCTGCAGACGCCTTGGATGCTGGGAAGGGGTCTCCATTGTTCGGTGGGGTTTCTTGGGCAGGGGATGTGCACCTGCTTTGTTCAGGGGTTCAGTCGCCCACAGCTCGCTGGGAAACTTGGCTTTTTTGGACAATCACCCATCATGTCCTTGGCTTGAGGTGTCACTGGGCTTTCCACGGGCTGCCCAGAGCTCTGCATGGGTGGAGGCCTGTGTGACCAGTCCACAAGCCTGTCCTGTTTGGGGTGCCGCATGCCCGGGTCCCCGTGGCTCCCATGTGATTCCATTCGCGAAGCTGGAGAAGCGGCGGATGGGTGGTGGCAGAATGTGGGCGCATGGTGGAGGGGTGCGAGGGACACAGGGACACTGATGGCGAGCGGCCCTCCTGATGGGGGACCATTCTGCAGGCGTCACTCAGCCCCAGGCCCCACGCTCCTGAAACCCGGGGGCTGTAGGGAAGCGGCCGAGGCCCCGTGCCAGGGTCAGGTTCTGGCATCAGCTGTGGGAGGGCTGTGAGCAGGGGACAGTGTAGGGTGCCGGCTGCGCTGCTCCTCCCTGGGTGACCCCACGGGTGCCTGAGGCTCAGTGGCTCATGGCGGGTGCCCAGGCCTCGGCTTGGGAGCTGGGAGGGCGGCACCACCCCATGAGCAGTCGTGGCCTCCAGGCCGCTCTTAGAGCCAGGGCACAGCACAGGATCCAGTATCCCCCGGCTCCTGGGGCCCCTGGAGTTTCCATGGGGACAGCGAGCACGGACGAGCGCTGCTCACCCCTGGCCCCCAAGTGCCCCAGCCAGGACCCTCCTGCCTCAAGGTGGGCCACGATGGCTGGGCCTTCCAGGGTGCCCTTCCCTGGGGCTGGCAGAGACGGGTCAGGGAACAGCCAGCTGCTGTGGGCTGGTGGGGAGAGGAGCAGGTCCCAGCAGTCTCAGGGGCCAGGGTAGGGTGTGGCTGGTGGGGCCCGAGCTGGCCCAGGGCAGGGGGCCAGAAGGAAGGGTGAGGTGGGAGCCACAGATGCTGCCTGCCTGCTCGGCTCCTGTCACCATGGCAACAGATGGAGATTTGGCAGGAATAGGAGGGGAGGGCTTTGTGTGAGGCACTGGGGTTTGGAGGCCAGCGGGACCCTCTGGGGTGTGGGGTGGCTCCTCCTCCCAGCGCCAAGGGCTGCCCCAGGTGGGAGGCTGCCTTCGTTTCTGGAAGGGGCCATGCCCCAGCTGGAGGACCAATTTCCCCCCCCCGCCGTGGGATGCCAGCCCCGCCCTGTGCCGCTGCTGACCACCGGGCCACTGGCCCTGGGCCACAGGGACCCAGCCAAAGGACCTGGCACATGGCCAGGCGCCCTGACTCTTACACAGGGTCCCCCAAGGCCAGGGTGGGCACAGCACCCTGGATGGTTACTGCGTGGTGGGGTCCCTGGGCAGCCACGTATGGGTTCCTAAGCCCCATGGGAGCACAGGCGCCTGGCCCCCCAAGGGCACAGCCCCAAGTACCCGTCCCTGCTGTGTACTCTGGGGATGTGGGGTGGGCACCCTTGGGAAACACTGGGACAGAGTTGGGGTCTTTCCTCAGCTGGGGCCCAGCTGAGTGACCGTGTCCCTGCCGCCTGCATTCTCTGGAGTGGGGTGGGGCAGGGCCTCTGTGGTCCCCACGGCAAACCCTTCTGACAGTGCTGAGCCGGGGCTGGGAGAGGCTCTGGCCCTGCAACCCCCGGGGAAGGATGGTGTGGTCTCTGCCGTCACGGGGCCTGGGGCTGGCATGGTCAGTCTCTCCAGCCTGCAACCCACCACCTCCCGCAGAGCCCCACTGCCCTGGGAGGGCCTGGCTCCTGGGTGGCCAGTGGGCCTTGAGGGCCCTCGCAGTGACAGTCCACAGGCCGCGGGGGCCCCCATCTGGGACCTTGGGGCTGGAGGGAGTGGCCCCTGGGGAGGCTGGGGCTCCTGCAGGGCCAGGGCAGTGGAGCCTGCCGGGAGGAGGGCCTGGGTCCCCAGCCCCTGCCTCCTGTAGGAAACAGGTATGTCAGGAGGGTTGTCCACTGCCGTGAAAGCCGGGGGACACCAGGCTTCCCCATCACCCCTGCCCAGCACCTGTGGCGGGGCAGGAGGCTGGAGGGGCAGAGTGGCCGCTGTGGCTGGAGTGGTCCTGGGCTTGGGCCCGCAGCTGCCCCCCAGGCCTCTTGCTGGTAACCTGGGGAGCTTCTGACAGATGAAGGGAGCGTGGCCGTCCCAGGGCTGAGCCTGGACTCAGGCTGCCTCCAGCCCCCCAGTGGCCCCATGGGAGGAAGCTGTGCCTGGTGCCCCGGGCCTGCTCAAGACCTGGCTTTTGTGGGGTTGGGAAGGCTCGGATTGGAACCTGGTGTCCGTGCTTGTGTGTGTTCATGACAGGGCCAGTTTGCTCTGTTGCAGGTTTTCCCGTCCTTCAAGTTCCAAGCTGCTTTTCTGTTTCCCTTGCGTTCTTTGCCTGTTCACTGTAAGTGCAGCTCCATAAAAACTCAGCCCTCTGCCTGCCTGTCCCTGCCCATTTCATGCTGCTCCCTTCCCAGAGCTCTGGCCCTGCCTCAGCTCTGGGGAGAGGGGCTTCTCTGGGACCAGCCTCTGGGGGACCCCGCTTCTGTCTCGGGCAATCCCCAGAGGAGCGGTGCACCTGCCCTTGCCCCTTACCTGCTGGGAGGCTCCACAGCTCTTGCTGTCCACACCAGGCTCCTCCTCTGTGTCCTGATCACACTACCTGGAATGCTGCGACCTCCCCTCCCTGGTGCCAGCTGGGTCCCTGACCCCCGGGCAGCATCTCACGGTCTCCCTTCACCCTGGACAGCGTGGTCCATGGGGCAGTTGCCACACTCAGGACTGGTCCTTGTCCCCCTGACCCGCCTTTGTGCCAGAGCCACCACACAGGGTGGCCATGGCTGCATCTGCCTGTGTGTCCCTTCTGCCCGTCTGTTCTGCACACGTTTCCTGTGTCCTCGGCCACGAGTTCATTTAGTGCCCTTGTGTGCAGTCACCACTTCCCTGTGTTACGTCTTCAGCTGTTGCTCCAGGGCAGTGACTGTCAGGGTCCTAGGCCAGGAGCCGTGAGGCCTAGGCTGTTCTGTCCTGTCATGGACACTCTGCCTGGACACCAGGTCCCAAGTTGCAGGCTCATCACCGAGGGACATGCAGAGGCAGAAAGCAGGCACGTTGGCTTTGGAAGCCCTGGATATTTCTTTCGGCGATGCTGTCAGGTGTATGTGTTAGTGTGTGCACGGTAGGCTTGTTTCTGAGTGACTGTGTGGGTACTGGCAATGTCTGTGTTTCTATTGTGATGAGGGTCGGCAGATGTAACCGTGCAGTGCGTGTGCTGGTGTCCTCTCATTTGAGTCACTGAGTGGCCCTGCCTCCTGCTGAGGTTCCGCTTCCCACTCCCATCCTTGAGGGCTGCTGCCTTTGAGTTGCCTGGCCCGCGGGGCATTGCTCTGTGACGTGTTCACAGGCTTGAACCTAAGAAATGCTTCCTGTGGAGTAGGTGCGAGCCCTCCTGGGCTGCCAGCTCCCCACCTGCAGGTGGGATGGTCTCCAGAGTCCCTACCCCTGCTCTCAGGTCCACCTGGTGTGCGGTCTTCCTTCAGCCCGGTCTTGGGATGTTTGCTGGAGGTGGAGGTCCAGTCTCCCCTCAGCGCTGAGGCCCGCAGGAGGCGCCAGTCCCAGGTGAGGCTGTGCCCCCTTTGCCCGGCTGTGCCTTCGGCCTGCCCAGGGCCAGGGTTTCCCTCATGGGGCCCTGTGACTCAGACCTGCCAAGCCTGGGGAACTCTGTAGGTCTCAGTGCGTGGGGACGCATGAGGCTTCTCTCTCCAGCTGCCCTGTGCCTGCAGGCTTCCTCCAGCCTCGGCCATGGGAAGGATGCGGGCCATGTGCTGTCGTCTGTTTCCTGTGTCGCTCAGACCGACTCCTACCTGGCAGGGCTTCCGGAGCCGCTGCTGTGGCCCATGGGGCTCCCTGCACTTAGGTCCTCGAGTGCTTTCTGAGCATGCGCATCAGTCGGCCGTGGCCGCACCTCCTGGCCGAGGGTGCATCTCCTCGCTGCTGGCTGCTGCCGCCAAGCCTCGGCTTGTCCTGGGTCCCGACGCCCTGCCAGAGATGAAGTGGGGGGACTTTGGTGTCAGGGTCCGGCAGCCCCTCCACAGGGTGCTGCCCCGCTGTGTCCACACTGAGAGCGGCTGTGGCGGGGATGGCTTTCCCTCCTGTGGTGCTGCGCACCGGGAGATCCTAGCCTGTGTTGGTGGAGTGAATGCACAAGGCACACTCCCTCGAGTGCTGGGTCTGGGTCGCGTGTGCCCTGGGCTGTGCCTCCCTGTGTGCCCGCTGCCCATTTCTCAGACCCTCCCCTCTTCCCCGCAGCAGGTCTGGGGCCTGAGCAGTGCCCTCAGGTTGCCGGGGTGCTCTAGGCTGAAGAGCCTGTTCCCAGCAGGCAGCCTTGGAGGGGCCCGGGCTGGGCTCCTCCTGGCCATGGGGTGTGGGCTGCAGGTGTGTGCGGCCTCCCCTTCCCACGGCAGCCATTTGGGGTGGGTCCGATCTGGGTTTGTGCCCCCTTCCCTGGGCTGAGGGTGTGGGCTGTGGTGGAGGCTGTGGGGAGAGGTGCCGCCCTCCTGCCCCTGGGCTTCATTCCTCTTTGCTCTTCACCGCGAGGACCCAGCCTGTGCCTGCAGCGTGGGGCCCTGCCCACCTGGAGGCTCTCGAGGAAGGGACCGAAGGGTGGGCACTGCTGGGACTGGGCCGGGCCTGCCTGCCGCTCAGCCCTCTCTGCCCAGGCAGGCTGAGGAGCGCTGGGCTCCACTCCTGGGCGGCACGGGAGCACTTGGGGCTGACGTGGAGGTGTGCGCTTTGTGATCGCAGGAAGTGGAATGGACATGGGCGTGGTGACTCTCTGCGAGCTCCCCTGGGCTATGTGGCTGGCACACGTGCTGGCCCCAGGCTTGAGGCCCCGCCCCGAATGCAGGTGCGGGCAGGGCTGCGCCCTCTTGGGCTCTGGGGCCCTGAACATCTTCGGCATCCTGAAGTCTGGACGGCCCCACGTGGAAATCGTAACTCAGTGACCTCCTCCGAGGCCCATTGGTGGGTTCTGGGTGTGCAGATGTGGGTGTGCCCGTGGGGCCACCACGAAGCCCCTCCTGGTGGCCAGGTACCTGTAGCTGTGCCTGGCAGCTTCTGTGCCAGCCCTTGGACTCTGAGGAAGGGCAGTGCTCTGGCCCAAGTCTTGCCTGGGCCCACAGCCCGCCTCCTACTCGGGTGCTCTGGGATTCATCATGGGGATCCAGTGGGATGGGCAAGGACCCAGCCACGAGAATTTCCCCAGCACCTAAAGAGTGGGGTATGGCACCCCAGCCCACCAGAGAGGCCTTCGCTGCCTTGTGCCCAGCAGGGCACTGGCCAGCTGAGCTGCTGCCACCTTTGCACACCAGCACCCCTGCCAGCCGCCTGTGCCCCCACCCATGTGTGCTCCAGCTGTGGGATTTGCTTTTGGGAGAGGCAGGGCAGGGGAGGGTCAGCCCTGCACCTGAGAGGCTGGAAGGCCAGGGTCAGCGTCAGCAAGGAGGCAGCCACGGCACCATGACAACACATGCTGTGGCTTCACGGTTGCTGGGGCAGAACCTGCGGCACCCCTGGGGCCCCCCTGGATGGGAGCCGATTGTGCAGAGGGGCTGCCCCCCCCCAGACATGCAGGCATAAGCCCTGGCTTGGTGCCTGGCAAGGGCAGTGTGTGCCCAAAGGCTTAGCTTGCCCCTGGCTAGGATGGGCTTTGGGGCTGAGGCACTTTTGCTGGCAACCTGTTGGTGGTGGCTGTCCTTGGGGAGTGGCCATGTTAGGCCCAGGGCTGGGTTTAGGGTCTAGCTGCCCTGTGTGGGGCTTGGCCTTGCAGGGACCCACTGCACCTCACTCGGCCTCTCCTGTCACCCATCCTGGACAGCCGGGCCAGCAGCTGGGGCTCTGCATTGCAGATCCGCTTCTCCAAATAGCCAGTGTCACGCAGTCCCCATGCAGCCCACGCAGCCCCAGGGAGCCAGTGCTGCTGCTTCCACACCCACACGGTGGCCAAGGCTCTAGGAAAGTGGGTCACTGCCTGCCTGGTTGTCCCTGGGCCTGGGCTGGGAGTGCTGCTCAGGACAAGGGCTGCAGGCCCAAGAGGCAGGGGCAGCCAGGGGGCAGGCACAGGGGACACTGGTTGCTCAGAGGCATTGGTGTGCAGGAGCCTTCAGGTGGCAGGTGTCCTGTGCCTGGTGGGCTCTGCATGGTGAGGGACAGCAGCTGTCAGCTGCCCAGGCCAGCGTCAGGCAAGCTGGCCTCCTCTCCTAAAGCACAAGGAAACTGCTGGCCACTCACCAGACTCAGGGGCCCCGAGCCGCCTGAGCCCAGTGCCCACCCCTGAGCCGCGAGAGGCCAACTCCACGCCTCACAGCCTGCACGCCCCCCCCCCCCCCCGCCTTCCAGGCTGCAAGAGGTCATCTGGTCCCAGGGCTGTGTTCAGCACCCAGGACAGCGCCCCAGCCTCCAAGCCGGCCCAGCTCCCTGTTCAGCCTCCCACTCCGTCCCCAGGCTGGGACTCAGGGTGAGGGGAGCAGCCGATCTCGTCCATGTCCACACTCTCCTCACTGACCCGGCAGGAGGGCAGGGCCTGGGCTGGCACCCTGTGTGGGGCCACGTGGAGCCTGAGCACAAGTGGCGGGTGGTTAAGGTGGAGATGAAGACGGAGCTGAGCCCTTGGCGAGGCTAACGGTCACTCTGTCCCCCTCACACTGTGGCCGACAGTCCTTGGCTGCTCGAGGGGTGCAGTACCAGGAGCCCACTGTCTTCATGGAGCGAAGGGGCCCCTTTCCTAGCTGGAGTGTGCTCTGTGCCCTCCCTGGGGAAGCTCCCTGCCAGGCGTGGTGCCAATCAGTCAGGGGCAGCTGAGGCAGCAGGTGGCCAAGATGTCCCTGTGGAGGCCTGGAGCCCCTGCCTCTGGTCACTGAGTCCCAGCACCAGGATGTGGGGTCGCCCCCACTAGACCCCACCTCCGGCACCAGCACCAGCATCTGACCCAGACCCAGAGCTGCTGGCCTGCCCCGTGGCAGGGCCAGGCAATGAGGCAGGGAGACATTCTGGGGATAGCAGGAACCCCAGGCCTCTGGGAACAGGGGATTTCAGGAGGACAGCCCTGGGGAGGGGAAGGGCCGGGGCCAGGGTCCCCACCCACAGACCAGCAGCCTCCCACAGTGGGGACAGCTCCATCCATGCATGCACATTGGTGCCCTGCAATTATCTGTGATGCGGTATACTTTTCTCTTGATTCAAGGCTGTGTTGTGTAAAGATGATAATTAGAGATAAACTCACAATTGGAAAATGAGCCCCAGCGAGTCAGAGGGTGGGTAATTAGGACGATCTTCCCCCTCGAAGCCAAGTCCTGCAACCCTGAGCCCCAGCCAGGCAGGAGGGCTGAGAACTGCAGAACACAGACACCCAGCCCCAGGGGACCTGTGGCCATGGGACAATAGGACACAGGCTGGGCTACTTCTAGGATGCAGCAAGCTTTACCAAGAAGGGGCACCTGCCTGTGGGGCTTTGTGGGGTGTGTAGGAGTGGTCAACCACAGTGATGGGGAATGGACAAGTGAAAGAAGGAAGAGGCTGGGAAGGAGTGACCTAGCTCCAGGATGCAGCCGGGACTTTCCTGCACCATGGGAGGCTTGTTCATCCAGTGAGGGTGTGGACCCTGGTGTAGCCTCTGCCTGTCCTCGATGGGGAGCCAACTGCCTGGGGGAAGGTGTGGGCTTCACAGGCTGCAGCCTGCGGTGGTGCCCAGCCTGGGCCACCTTGGCAGATGGGTGTCGAGCTCTGTCCTTCCAGCCTCTGACCCCTGGGTTGGCCAGGCCGCCCACTGCCCTGTTCCAGAAGGACACATACAAGAGGGCACCTGAGGTCACGGGAGGGCGTGGGCTGAGCCAGCATGCTGTGGTCCTTGCGTGGCCCGTGGCTGCAGTGCATAACTATTGGGATGCTTCCTGAGCAGCTAGAGCTGGGCAAAGGCTGTGCCCAGCTGCCCCGGGTGGCTGCGTGCCCGTCCCACCTCTGGCCTGGCCCTCGTCGTGTGCTGGAGGGAGGCTTGCTCTCTGCCCCCTGGAGCTGAGGCTCACACAGAAGGGACAGGTTCCCAGTGGCCATTGTGGCTTCCTCTCTGCGCCCTCCCGGCCCTGCCTCTCTGCCTCCTCAGGACTGGGTCTAGCAGGTTGTCAGAGCCATCCTGTCACTTGTCACAGCTGTTTTTGCTTTTCCAAACCTTGTTTTCGGGCTTCTTCGCTGGACAGAGGTTGTCCTCGCTGAGCCCTGGCCGAGCACAGAGCCGTGTGTTGGCAGAGCTCGAGGCGTACAAGTGGCCGGGGCGCTGGAGTAGGGATGGCTGCTGTCAGAGCCTTGCTCTCCACCTCCCGCTGAGAGCTCTGCTCTCCATGAAGGTGGGAATCCCAGGCCTTCACAGATCAAAGGCAGCAGGGGGAGGCGGCTTCTTCAGGCCTCAACTGCTCCTGTATGGGGGCCAGGAGGGAGCTCTGTCAGAGCCCCGGGCCTCGTGGGTGCTGGCCCGAGGCAGGCTGGGCAGTGACAGGAGCTCTTGGGGACTCTCGGGAGCTGCTGTCCAGTGGAAGCAGAGTGGGGCCACGATCGCCAGGCTCAGTCCAGGACCTCAGGGCCAAGCTCGGGAGAGTCCAGGCTCTGACCTGTGGAACATGGGCTGGAGTGGGCAAGGACACAGGAGCAGTGGAGCTGCCCACCCTGCTGTCCTGGGCTGGGCGGGGTCTAGGTCGGCACAGAGGGACCAACCACTCTGCAGAGGTGCAGGGCCTCAGCCTATCGGGAGGACTGGTGTCCTAGGAGGGGCCCGTGACTCTAGGGCAGTGCGCTGGCCTGACACGGGGCTGGTCAGCAACCTGGAACACCTGGCGGGGTGGCAGGCAGCAGGATCCCTGCTGAGCCCGGGGCTGAGAGAGGCCTCTCTCCCACAGGCCTCGTGAAGCTGGGCATCCACTGTGTCACGTGCCAGAAAGTCGCCATCAAGATCGTCAACCGAGAGAAGCTCAGCGAGTCTGTGCTGATGAAGGTGAGGGTGCCAGGGGAGGGCTCCTGGCTGCTTTCCTGCACTGGGTGGGCCAGGGCCAGCACAGCAGCCGCAGAGTGCGGACACTGGGGCAGGGGTCTCCATACGCAGACGAAGGCCTGGCATGCAGCCACCACAGATGGAAAGGCTTGCGCCAGTGAGAGGCGCAGCCTGTGCCCACTGTGGCCTGGGTGGCCCTGTCTGCCAGTCCTGGGGGCAGAGGAGTGGCGAGGGCAGAGGGCCTGCTTTCTGTTCAGGGGCAGCCTGGCATCCTGGGTCTGGGCTCTCTGCCTCCGTGGGGCAGCCGGAGCCTGGGGAGGGATGCATGCTCCTGCCTGCAGCCCGCCACACCGCCCTGTGGACTGCCCCGCTGTACTCCCAGGCCTTCTGTGTGGGCCAGGCCGAGTAGCCAGCATCCCCAACACCCCATCTCCCCAGCCTGCCAACACAGTGGGAGGCCCTGAGTGCACAGGCCACAGGGCTGGTGTGGCTGCCCTGACGCTCTCTCTGCAGGTGGAGCGGGAGATTGCCATCCTGAAGCTCATTGAGCACCCACACGTCCTGAAGCTGCATGACGTCTATGAGAACAAAAAATATTTGTAGGTATTGCTGGGCCTGGAGGACAGGGGCGGGAGGGCGTGTCTGAGGGAGGCCGCTGCCCGGGAGGTCATAGCTCCGCAGCCCAGGCCGGGAGGGCAGGCAGAGGCCCGGGCCTGCCCACGCCCACCCAGGGCTCCCTCACGCCTCAGGGTCCCCAGGGTCCCCAGCTGCTGTCACCAGGCCCCTTGCCCAGCCCAACCCCTGTCTAGCGTGGCTGAGCACATCGCTCTGCCCTGGCAGCCCCGTCCCGGGGGACCCCAGTGCCCCACTGCTCTGTGGCCCCAGAGCTGGTCTAGGTGAAGGCATCCAGGGTGGGGTGGACTGGTCACTCACAGCGTCACCTTCACCGGGGAGACGGCAGGGCACATGGGGTCTGCGTGCCTCTCCCCTGGAAGGGAGGCCACGTCAGGAGGGTGCAGAGAGGCCCCACCCTGCCTCCTGCCTTGGATGCCCTGAGTGTCTGTGGGTGCCAGGCTGTGGGGGTGTCAGGGTCGGCCCCTGGCCTTGGTCTCGTCTCCCTTGGGGACGCTCACAAAAGGTGACGGAGAAAGAGCACAGGCAGCCGGGAGCTGCGGCGTGCAGGTGGTGGGCACAGTGAGCAGGCTCCGAGACACGGGCCACCAGAGCCCGTCCAGTCTGAGTGAGGGTGTGGCCCCTCTTCTGCCCACGTGGCCAGCGGGCAGGAGGGGACAGGCTGGTCCCAGGAGGCCTCTGTCCCAGGGGCCGGCACTGCAGGGTCACTGCGGCTGAAGCCCGGGCTGCAGCCTGCTCCAGGGGCACTGACGCCCCTGCACCGCAGGTACCTGGTGCTAGAGCACGTGTCCGGCGGGGAGCTGTTCGACTACCTGGTGAAGAAGGGGCGGCTAACGCCCAAGGAGGCCCGGAAGTTCTTCCGGCAAATCATCTCGGCGCTGGATTTCTGCCACAGCCACTCCATATGGTGCGAGCACGCCCTCCTCCGTGTGACCCCCCACCCCACCAGGTGCCCCCGGCCCAGCCCCCTCTCACCAACCAGGAGGGACCTGATTGGCTGTCCATGATGTCACCAGGCTGGGCTGCCATTGGCCGGCTGCTTTGCGGCGCTGGGTAGGGGGCAGCCTCGGAGGTGGGATGGGGCAGAGAGAGGACACCCTGGTTAGCCTCGCCACCCCCTCCGCAGCCACAGGGACCTGAAGCCTGAGAACCTGCTGCTGGATGAAAAGAACAACATTCGAATCGCAGACTTCGGCATGGCATCCCTACAGGTCGGCGACAGCCTGCTGGAGACCAGCTGCGGGTGTGTGGTGCCCCCTCCTGGTCACTGCTCTGTCCCAGTCCCTAGCTTGGCCATGGGTGAAGGAGGACCTCAGTCCTGCCCCGGCACCAGGGCCCGGCGTGGGCAGGGAAGGCCCTCCCTCCCGAAGCTGCCTCCAGCTTGAGTGCAGCTGCAGCCCCTGCTCCCACAGCGGGCTGTGTGACCCCTGCCTGGCCCCAGTGGCTGCCATCAGCCAGGGGCCTGGGTGCCCCTCCCAAGCTGGATGGAGGGGCAGCTGGCCCTGGTGTGGCAGGCCCCGACCTCTGCACCCTGCAGGAGCATCCGAGGATTGAGGTTGTATGGGGCTCGGCCAAAGCCTGGGGCCTCAGCCTGTGGCCCCACTGTGCCCCTTCCAGGGTGGGCAGGGAGGCTGGGCCTGGGGGAAGGTCCTGACTTGCTGTCCCCTGACCCATGCCTTTGCCCCCAGATCCCCTCACTACGCATGCCCGGAGGTGATCCGGGTAAGTAGTCACTGGGGCCCTGTGGTGGGGGTCACCTTGTCAGGCCAGTCTGCTGCTCCCAGGACCCTCGAGCTCCAACCTGCACCCTTTGGCCTCCCAGACCCTCTGCCCCCCAAGCCCCAGGCCCATGCCCTGCCAACACCTGCTCTGGCACTGCCCACAGGGGGAGAAGTATGACGGGCGCAAGGCGGACGTGTGGAGCTGCGGTGTGATCCTGTTCGCCCTGCTGGTGGTGAGTCCCCCAGGGCCCCTTCGCCCTGGCCAGCCATGTCCCCTGCCCGCTTCTTGCCCCCGCTGTGCCCTGCCAGGTCCCACCTGCCCTCTTGATGCTGCCTGCCCGCCCGCAGGGGGCACTGCCCTTCGATGATGACAACCTGCGGCAGCTGCTGGAGAAGGTCAAGCGGGGTGTGTTCCACATGCCGCACTTCATCCCGCCCGACTGCCAGAGCCTGCTGCGCGGCATGATTGAAGTGGACGCGGCTCGGCGCCTCACGGTGTGTTCCTTCTCGCCACCAACTCCTGGACTGTCCCTTCCGCAGACAGCCCTGCTGCCCATGCAGCTCCTTTGCCATGGTGTCGCCTGAGGGGTGCTGCCCACTGTGCATGGGGCCCTGGGGCGCTAGGGGAGCATGATGTGCACAGGTGTGTGAGTGCCTGGTGTGTTGTGTTCCACTGTGTGTGCACAGGTGTGAGCCTAGCCAGGGTTCATGTGCACAAGTATGGGAGTGTGCACCAATGTGCATGTGCTCAGGTGTATGAGCAAAGGTGTTATGAGTGTGTGCTAGGACCTGTGTCCAGGTTGTGCGTGCCAGGGTGAGTGCATAGTGTGTACACAGGTGTGTGTACATGGGTGTGAGTGCCAGGCCAAGTGTGTAGTGTCGGCTGTGCCAGGGTATGTGTGTGCAGCTGTGTGCCAGGTGGGTGTACTGTGTGGGTGTGCGAGGGTACGTGCCCAGGAGCAGGCGTGTGCCAAAGCACTCTTGCCCAGGAGCGTGTGGTGCACACTGGGTGGGCGGCAGGCCTGTGCCTGTGCGTGTGTCTCGGAGGCGCTGGTGAGCCCCGGAGGCTCCCCGTACACATGCGCGCTCTCGGAGCAGCGTGAGCAGAGGCGTGGGGCCACCCAGGGAAGGCAGCCAGGTGCCCCTGTGGTGAGCTGCCCCAGGCATGTGGAACGGGCTCTGGCAGGGCCGCTGAGCCCTTGCCCGCACTGCACCCAGCCCCTCAGTGGCAGCCCGGTGCCCGACCTCTGCGCCTTCCGGTGCCTCCCAGAGGGTCCAGCTCAGGCAGCACAGGCTCGGGATCTGTGCTTCCCGCCTCTCCCTGCCCCTCTGGCCCCGCCTGGACCCCGCCTGTCCCCTGCTCTGCTCCCTCTTTGGTTGTGATCTCCATGCCCCAAGGAGGAGGCCGGCAGGGTGCTGGCCTGGGGCCCGGGGGCCTCCCCTCCCTTGTGCTGTGGCCCCACCTCCTAACCTGGGACCCCTGTACTAACTCCCTGTTTCTCTTTCCTTGTAGCTAGAGCACATTCAGAAACACATATGGTATATGTAAGTAGCTTCTCCATGCACTAATGCCTGCTTTGCCTGCCTCTGGGGCCTGAGAGCCAGCTAGGAAGGGGGGGGTGGCCCGCACTGGAGTGGCAGGACGGGCCTGCAGGGGCTGGGCCAGGGACAGCACAGGAAGGACCGGGCTCCCACCCTCCCGCTGCCTCAGGGTGGGTGGGGCGGCCGGGCTGGGTGAGTGACCGCTGTGCCCTGTCATCTGCAGAGGGGGCAAAAACGAGCCAGAGCCAGAGCAGCCCATCCCGCGCAAGGTGCAGATCCGTTCGCTGCCCAGCCTAGAGGACATTGACCCTGATGTGCTGGACAGCATGCACTCGCTGGGCTGCTTCCGGGACCGCAACAAGCTGCTACAGGACCTGCTGTCCGAGGAGTAAGCCGGGTGGGCTCCACGCTGGGCTGGGGCTGCTCTGGGATGGAGCCCTCTTGGTACCCAGATCGACGTCCAGCAGTGCACACTGCATCCCAACCCTCCTGCTGCCCCCTGCTGCTGCAGGGAGAACCAGGAGAAGATGATATACTTCCTCCTCCTGGACCGGAAAGAGAGGTACCCCAGCCACGAAGATGAGGACCTGCCGCCCAGGAACGAGATAGGTACGCAGCCTCCACCCCGCCCGCACCGCTTGCCCGCTGGCTGCCCACTGACTCCTCCTCTGCACACAGACCCTCCCCGGAAGCGCGTGGACTCTCCAATGCTGAACCGGCATGGCAAGCGGCGGCCGGAACGCAAGTCCATGGAGGTGCTCAGTGTGACAGATGGTGGCTCCCCGGTGCCCGCAAGGCGAGCCATCGAGATGGCCCAGCACAGTCAGAGGTGCGTAGCTACCCCAAGGCTTCTGCTGCCAGGGGAGAGCGGTGTTGGCCTCTTACCACGCTCCTGCATCTGGCTTGGCCTGGTTTCTCCCCGGGCTGCTGGCTGGGCTGGGGTCTGCGGGGCTGCATGGGCTGACAGGGCTGCTTGGGCTCAGCTGAGCTGGACTGAACTGGGCTGAGCTGGGTTTAACTGGACTGGGCTTGACTGGGCTGAATTGGACTAAGCTGGGCTATATCGGGCTGGACTGCATTGAACTGGGCTGAGCTGGGCTGGACTGAGTAGACTGACCTGGATTTAATTGGAATGACCTGCGCTGATCAGTATTGAACTGGATTGAACTGGACTGAATTTGACTGAACTGGGTTGAACTGGACTGAGCTGAACTGAACAGGATTGAACTGGAATGAGCTGGGCTGAGCAGGATTGAACTGGACAGAATGTGGCTGAGCTGGGTTAAATAAGTAAACTGGATTGAACTGAACTGATACAGGGTGAACTGGACTGACCTGGATTGAACTGGACTGAGCTTGGTTGGACTCAATTGAAACGGACTGAACAGGCTGACTGATGTGGATTAAACTAGATTGAACTGGATGGAACAGGAATGAACTGGACTGAGCTGGACTGAGCCTGGCTGAGTTGCATTGAACTGGACTGAGCTGTGCTGAGGCCAGCTGATCAGGATTGAACCAGAGTGAGGTGCACAGAACAGGACTGGATGGAACTGAGCAGGCCCGGGCCAGGCTGGGCTGCGGTGTGTCGGGGCCGTAGTCAGAGCCGCCAGTACAGCAGGCTCGTCTCCCTGATGCCTGGCCGCTCCGGGCGGCCTGTGATGGTGCAGGGATGTGGATGTCGGGGAGTGAAGGCGGGTGTGTGCTGTCCCAGCCCCAGAGCCTGGGTGGGCCTGGGCCGAGCAGGGCCACAGAGGCCCTGGAAACGCTTGGTACCAGGCACAGCTCTCAGGACCCAGCCGTCCTTCACCAGGAGGGGTCTTGGTTGTGTGGGGCTGGGAAGCCTCAGTAGCCCCAGCCTTCCTTGTTAGCCCTGCGGTCCAGACCCCAGCAGCCCACTGCCCCTCTGTCTGCCGGGCGCCTGGGTACTGGGGCAGGACCCATGAGTGTCTGGCCACTGTTAGATAAGACTGCCCCACTCCAGCCTGCCCAGGCCCTCCAGGGTGGGGCCAGCTCGGCCTCCTGCATCAGGGCTCTGGCACCAGGCTAAACAGTGAGGGCCCCTCCTGAGCACGCCATTCCTGAGCCCGACAGTGTCCTGCATGTTGGGGTCCCTCACTGCGGCCTGAGTGCTGCTCTCTCCAAGCTTCCCATGCTCTGGACTGAGCAGAGTCCCTGGCTTCCACCCCAGCTTCCAGCCTCAGTATGGGGTGGACGCTGTCCTGAGTGTCTCTGGAAGGCCTTGTCCCACCATGTCCCAGTTGCTTCTGCTTTTGGCCTGGCCACCCATGGGGACGAGGTGTCCTGGGGGTTGGTGGAGAGTGCTGGGCATCCTACAAGACCCGCCGGCTGCCCTGCAGGCTGCCCAGGGCAGGCAGGGCTCACTGGCCCTGCCCGGGTCTCTTGCCGCCTCGTGTGCTGGCCTGGTCAGGTTGTACTCCACCCAGAGCAGAGTGAGGTCCCGCCCGCGTCCCAGGCAGCAGCTGGGCCTGGAGCTGACCTGCGTGCGTGTGGCAGTAACTCTGTTTTCTCGCTTTGTTCCTGCTGTAGTAAAGCAGTGTTCAGTAAAAGCCTGGATATCGCTGAAGCCCATCCCCAATTCAGCACAGAAGACAGGTATACACCCTGCCCATCGCCCCAGCCCTCCAGCCCAGATGCGCTGCCCTGCTGGACAGGCAGCAGAGCGGGCCTGGTGGCGGGCTGAGCACGACGTTCCTGGCCCTCTTGTCTTGGAATGGCACTGTCCAGGGCCAGGGGGAGCCAGGGAGGAGGGTCAGGGTGATGGAGCGTGGCCAGTGGCCAGCCCTGGGGAGAGCCACGTACACGACCTCAGACAGCTGCTCATGCCAGTGGACTGCACCCAGTGGGCCTCAGGGGCCTGGGTGCCGGGGCTGTCATGCTGCTTGCAGTGGCCGCAGTGGAAGCAGAGCAGCCGGCCTGGCCCTGGCTGTGCCAGGCAGGGCCTCCCTCTGCCCACTCGGTGCTGGCCGTCTGGCCCACCCTCGCCCTCCTGCCCAGCGCCCTGCACCTCCTCCTGCAGATGACCACCCTGGCTGACCTCAGGTCTCAGGCGCCGTAGCTTAGGCCTCGCCCCTCGCCCCTCGCCCTCCCGCCTCTCCGTGCTGCCCCTGTGCTGCGTGGCGAGCTCCTGGCTGGCGTGGTGGGCCTGCAGGCCTTGCTTGCTCTTGGCTGCTGTCCTGTGTGGCCATCCCCAGCTCCCTGACGTCTCAGGCCTGGGTGCCGTGCTGGGAACCGGTCTGGGCTGCCTTCCGGCCCCCGTGGTGGTCCGCTGGAGCCTAGCACGTAGCCGTGACTCTACCCGCAGGTGCAGGGGCCAGCATGGCTGGGTGCTGAGCCCAAGGCTGCTTGCCAGCAGGCCAGGGTGTGGCTGGCAGGGTGCCCAGGTGTCTTCATTCTTTCCTGCCTCGTCTTGGCAGCTACCTCAGCCTCTGCCGCGCTCCTCCTCTGAGGACCAGGGGCACTGGCTTTCTCGTGGTGTGGGGGAGCAAGACCTGGTCCCCATGAAGGGGACACCCTGGGCCGGGCCAGGTCTCCAGCCGAGAGGGAGCAGCAGTGGGACAAGGGGGCGTGGGTGCCCCTGGAGTCTCTTCGGG
Organism: Heterocephalus glaber; assembly: GCF_053883595.1. Classification (NCBI taxonomy): domain Eukaryota; kingdom Metazoa; phylum Chordata; class Mammalia; order Rodentia; family Bathyergidae; genus Heterocephalus; species Heterocephalus glaber. The sequence goes on from NW_028258293.1 coordinate 1,015,888, forward strand.
TAGCAGTGGACGGATGTAGAGGGCTGGGCTGGTGGGTGCCGAGCCAGCGGCCCACGCACCCACTCGGTGATACACCTTGGTGATGGCAGGACGGGGCTGGGTCTTGTCCCCTCGTCCCTCCACACACCTGAGCACTGCAGCCCCTTGCTGCGGGCCCCTCCGCACCTTCTGTGCCAGGGCCAGGGCTGCTGATGGCATTCACTGTGGGCAGGAGCCCCAGAACCCAGCTGCACTCTGGGCACTGCCGCCAAGGTCAGCAGGACAAGCCTGGCACTGCCGTGCCATCCAGGGACCCATGGGCTCGGCAGGCTGTGCCCGGCCCCAGAGCCTCGGGCGTCTGGAAGGTCCCGAGGGGAGAGGCGCTGGGGGCCCTGGGTGATCACCTCTCTGCTCTGCATCCCAGGTCTCGGTCCATCAGCGGTGCCTCCTCGGGCCTCTCCACAAGCCCCCTCAGCAGCCCGCGGGTGAGTGGCGCCCCACGCTGGTGCCAGGCTGTGGCTGCACCCCGACGGTGCAGGGTGGGGGGCGCTGCCCGGCCCCACGCCAGCCCGGGCTGTTCACGTGGCTGCTCTTGCTAACTGCATGTTTTTCTGTTCTTGTCGTCTGTCGTCTGTGTGTCGTTGTCTTCTGTGCCCCGCGGCCTTCATTGTCCCGCTTGGGTCCCCGAATGCTGTGTGTGCATGGGGGGGCACGCATGGCACGCGCGGTCGCCCCTCCTGCACGCCTCCACACCCGCAGCCTGTTAGGAAGCTCGTCCTGCCCGCCCCGCCCCCTGAGCTGCCCCTCCTGGCCTGCTCCCCGGCCACCTGTGTGGAGCCTGAAGCTTGTCGGAGCACCCCGCGGCCCGGACAGCCACTCACTCCGCAGGCCGCCCCGCGGCCCGGCCCCAGGACCCAGACCTTGCCGCGCAAGGCCAAGCTGACCAGCAAGCCGCTGCAGGGCACCAAGTCCAACCCGCTCCCAGCCTGCACCCAGGCTCGGCCGCCCAGCCCTGGCCTCGGCCCCCTGCCGGCCTTACCCCCTGGGCCCCCAGCCCTTCCAGCCCCTGAGACTGAACCAAACACCAAATCTGTCCCCACCATGCAGGTGACCCCTCACCCCTCACCGAGGGGCAGTCCCCTCCCCACCCCCAAGGGGACGCCCGTCCACACGCCAAAGGAGAGTCCAGCCGGCACGCCCAACCCCACGCCGCCATCCAGCCCCAGTGTCGGAGGGGTGCCTTGGCGCACGCGGCTCAGCTCTATCAAGAACAGCTTCCTGGGCTCGCCTCGCTTCCACCGCCGGAAGCTGCAAGGTCAGCATGGAGTGGGGCCGAGGGCCTGGTCGGCTGCGCTGTGCTCGCGGCCACAGGGGACGCCGCTGCTCCAGCCTGTCCATGCCCCGCGTTGGCCCGTCCCTCCTGCCCTCCTGGGCAGCGGCCGGGGCCAGGAGCATGGGGTCAGCCGGCCCCGCTGTGGCCCCTGCCCTGGGTTGTGCTGGGCGGCCACGGGCACTCCCACTGTGGGGCTGTGCTGGGGAGGGAAGGCCCCAGGCCCAGCAGGTGCGGCACCACTTAGGCACCGGGACGGACAGCTCCCCATGGCCCCGGGCGAGTGGCTGTCAGGGCGGAGCACCCCAGCCTGGGTCGGAGCGGTCACTGCCTTCTCCTCGTCCTTCTTGTGACAGTTCCGACACCCGAGGAGATGTCCAACCTGACCCCCGAGTCCTCCCCAGAGTAAGTGACCTCCATGCAAGGTGCCTGGTATGGGACCTGCGGCCCCTCCTGGGAGGGGCAGTCACCTCAGGGTGCTTCTCCAGGAGCCCTGCTTACCCCTGGTCTCACTGCAAAGGCCTGGCTCAGCCTTGGGAGTCCTGGGAGCCTGAGGACCCAGGCTCAGGCAAGGCCAGTGGGGAGGAGCCACGGCACGGGGAGCCCAGGTCACTGAAGCAGAGCAGCATGGGGACTGCAGGGCAGCTGAGTCTGAGGGGGGACAGTGGGGTGGGGCCTTTGGGGCACACATGCTGGGGAGGGCAGGGCCTGGCAGAGCCCTGGTGTGGACGGAGAGGGCGGGCAAGGCAGGCGCCACGCTGTGGAAGTTTCTCCTTGGAGGACGAAACTGAAATGGGAGCCCTGCGGCCCGGCCGGCGCAGCCCTTGGTGACAGGCATCGAAGTGAAGATGTCGGTGAAGCACACCGCAGCGGGCTCCATTTCGGTCCTTGCCGGCATGCGTGTGGTGGTGCTGAGTGAGCCCGGGCCGTGCACTGTAGGGAGCAGTGGCCAGCGGGAGCTGCGTGGCCTGTGCAGTGGCAGCACTGGGCTTGGAGCAAGACCAGGCACCTTGCCCTGGCCGCTGGCTCTCAGGAAGGACCTCTGGGGGCTGCTGGTTGTGTGCTGACCTTGCTGATGAGGGTGCTGCCCTCGGGTGCTGTTCCCGGTCTGTGGGAAACGCACGTGAGGTCACTGCTTTCGGGAGCAGTCAGCAGCCAGTCTGTGGTTGTTTGTTTTGAGTAGTCACCTGCTGTCTCTCCCCTCTTGAGCAAGACCCCCAGGCGGCCCTGTCCCCCTCCAAGGCCCTGCACTGTCCTGTCCCCTCGGCCTGTGCACCGAGGACTAGCCCCAGCTGCCTCCAGCCCCGTGTCCGCAGGGTCCTCAGAGATGGGGCTGGGGTGTGGCTGGCCCGAGGTAGGAGGGACAGTGACTCCAGAGGATGCCAGGTCCTTCTCGGGTGGACGAGGCCAGTCCAGCAAAAGTCGCTGCTGCTCTGAGCCTCTGATCAAGTGCAGGGCCACCCAGAACCTTTGTGGCCACCCCCGTACTGCCTGCTCCCGGGCACATGGACTTGAGCTCCAGCATGGACTGCACTGCCCCAAACGGCAGGGCCCTCCCAGGCCCTCGGAAGTCACATTGCTGGCCGGCAGTGCAGGAAGTTGGGGTGCCATGTTCCCTGTCTTCCTCGGGGAGGGGGCATCGGAATCCTCATCTGTGGTTTCCAGACAGCTGGCTGCTCTGTGAGATGCCCAGGTGCTTCTGGAGCCCAGGGCCTGGGACTGGGCACTGTTGGGGTGGGAGCCTGTGCCCTGGATGTGGCAGCACCTGGAACAGAGGGGCGGGTGGGGGCCAGAGAGCAGCTTCAGAAAGGGGTTAGGGACAGACCTCTACCTTCACTGCCACCTGTTGGCCTGGCCTGACTTCTGCCATGGCCCCCGCCTCGGTGGACGGGCACCTGCAGAGCCCTGACTGTCCACATGGCAGTGTGTAGGTACCCAGGCCCTTCCTGGCAACGTGTGACGGGATGGGCTGAAGTTGGCCCCTCCGGTGGTGTGGGCAGGTTCCTTCGGGGCTTGAAGGCTGAGCACAGCATCAGCCAGGCCAAGGAAGAGCCGTCCAGTGTCTGAGGGCTTGGCTGGCTGGGACCCTGTAGGCTGGCAGGGCAGGCCCGGGAGACGGCCTCACAGGGTTCTCCTCATTAGAAGCAGGTCAGGCCTGCCACACCGGGCTCACAACCCCACCAGGGAGACCAAGCCTGGAGGCATCTGTCCCTCCGTGTCCAGCTCTGTGGAAAAGGGCGGGCCACAGACGGGCACAGAGTGAGGAATGGGGTCTGGGGCTTGCTGGGCAGCAGGAAGGTGGCAGGTGACTCTCAAGGAGCCATGGTGTCTGTGGTCAGCCCCTGGGACAGGGCTGTGGGGAGCTCTGGGCAGGCCCTCCCTGTTCACGTCCCTGTCCCTGAGACACCCCGCCAGGTGGGAGGGGCGTTCCCCGTGGTCTGCAGACCATTTGGCCCATGCATACCACGTATGAGGCTGGGACACTCGGGGTGGGGGGCAGAGCAGGCCGCCCCCAAATTCAGGGACCTAGACAGGGATGGGGCCGGGGCACCCACTGCAGCCCCTTCTACCCAGCCCCACAGCTTGGAGGGAGTTGAGTGAGGGCACTTGGAGTAGCAGAGCCAGGGCTGGGGCCATGGCTTAGGGTTGGTGGGGACCATGGGTCAGGAAGGGTAAATGGTGGGGTTTGGAACGTGGAATGAGCCTCAGGGTTAGAGGTGGGCGCTGAGTCTCGAGTTGGAAGATGGGTATGCAGTGGGGGTTCATGGTGATGGGGTGCTGGGTGGGGTGGGTCGGGGAGTGGGGTTAGGGTCAGTGTAGAAACCCCATGCTCACCACAGCCTCTATTCCACCCCAGGCTGGCCAAGAAGTCCTGGTTCGGGAACTTCATTAACCTGGAGAAGGAGGAGCAGATCTTTGTGGTCATCAAGGATAAGCCCCTGAGCTCCATCAAGGCCGACATTGTGCACGCCTTCCTGTCGGTGAGCCCTGCACACGCCTGACACCCTCTGTCCCTGCACCTTCCCTCCTGGATGCGCCCGCTGGGCTGCTGGGGGCCTCCTGGCCTCAGACAAGGCTGTGGGGCAGGCGTGGGCCTGGGGCAGGCTCCGAGCTGCTTCCACGCCCGTCTTCGTCCTGCAGAGCCCAGGGTCACTGTGAGGGGCCCTGGGCTCAGGTCTCGGGGGAGACAAGGCCCTCAGAGACCCCATGCAGACCGCTCCCACCAGCACAGGCCCCAGAATGCCCTCAGCCCCTCTCCACTGGCCCCACGAGGGTGACCTTCCCTACCGGACACCGCCTGGCTCCCTCGGGCCACCCTCGGGTTCCCTGGTGCTGGGGAGCCTGGGCCTGGCCGGGCCTGGTCTGCCCCTGCCTTGTGCCCGCCACCTGTCTGGCCAAAGACTCGGTAGCAGGGGATCCGTCCGCTTTCTGCCATTTTAACTGGCACTGGAGGTGGGCACTGGGGCTCCTGCGTGGGCCAGGACTGGAGGAGGCCGGGGTCCCTGCCCCAGGCTCTCCCAGCCACACTCAGCTGGGCTGCAGGTCTCCCACAGGTGCCTTCACCCTGCGGGGCGGGCGGGCAGAGCTGTCTCCCAGCCACCTGAGCTCACGTGCCCGCATGCCCGCAGATCCCCAGCCTCAGTCACAGCGTCATCTCCCAGACCAGCTTCCGGGCCGAGTACAAGGCCACGGGCGGCCCGGCCGTGTTCCAGAAGCCCGTCAAGTTCCAGGTGGACATCACGTACACGGAGGGCGGCGAGGCGCAGAAGGAGAATGGCATCTACTCTGTCACCTTCACCCTGCTCTCAGGTGAGTCCAGGCCGCGGGCGGAGCTCGGGTGCCCAAAGGCCAGGTCCTGACCCCCGTCTCCCCCAGGCCCCAGCCGCCGCTTCAAGAGGGTGGTGGAGACCATCCAGGCCCAGCTGCTGAGTCCCCACGACCAGCCGCCAGCCCAGCACTTGTCAGGTGAGGCGGGGCTCGCGGCTCTCCAGCTAGCGAGCGAGCGGCGGCCAGCAGGTTCGAGGACCAGGGCGGCGCCCCCTGCCCAACTGCGGCCCACCCTCAGGGAGCAGGGCCCTGGCGCGGCGGCCGCAGCACCCTGAAAGGCGCCTCTTGTCCACCGTAGAACCGCCCCCGCCAGCGCCAGGACTGAGCTGGGGCGCTGGGCTTAAGGGCCAGAAGGTGGCCACCAGCTACGAGAGTAGCCTGTGACTCTGGCAGGTAAGGTGTCCGGCCCGCTGTCTGGCCGGGGCGGGCGGGGCTGCGGCAGGGCCTCGGGCGAGAGCCAGGCTGGCCCAGAGGGCCCCGTACCAGGTGGCCGGACACGGAGACAGCCCCGCCAGGCTGTGGGGTTGCGACCAAAGCCACGCCCCCCGGGGCTCCATGCCCTGGCATCTGAGAGAGGCTGGGGCTCCCGAACCTTCAGCCCTGCCTTGAGCAGGGCAGGTGAGGCCCAGCCACAGCAGGCCCACAGGGACATCAGCTGCCTGGCAGCAACTGGAAAGGCCAGGACGTGCACCGCACGCTCGTGGGCCCTGTTGGGCAGCGGGACGGGCGCACAGGCGCCTGCATGGCCTGTGTGTTAGCGGGGTGAACCGGGTGCCGCCGCGGCCCGGGGCTGCTGGAGCCATGAGGTGGGGCCTGGTCGGGGCCCGGGGCAGCCTGCGCCCAGCCACTCTGTGGTCCTCATGGCCAGGGCCCACCAGGGCCACTGTGGTGTGTGGGGCCAAGGGTCCTTCCACACACCCTCCTCATTCCATCCTCATTCCATCACCTGTGGCTGTGTCCACAGCATGTACCTTGTCACCCATGGCGGTGGGGCTGAGCCAGGGCTGAGAGGCGGCAGCAGGGGGGGTGGCCAGGCCCCTGTGGCCCCGTCCTGCAGCAGGAGGATGTGTGGTCAGCCTGGGGCAGCTGCAGCCTCCTGGGGCTTTGGCCCCAGCTTAGAGCAGAGGGAACAGAGGCTGAGGAACAAGGGGCTGTGCTCATGGGGACACCAAGGGCAGTGAGGGGAGGGGCCTGCCGAGCCCTTCCCGGAGACCCAGACCCAGGCTGCTTCCTCTTACCGGCGTGGGTCTCCCAGGCCTAGCCCTCTGGGCACCCTGTCCTGGACACGTGTCCAGCAGCGGCAGCCCAGAGCCCTGCAGCAGGTGGTAGTCCCCACTGCCCCTCCAAGGCTGGCGGCCAACATTCCCAGGTGCAGCAGAGGAAGGGGCCACAGCGAGGGCCATGGGAGTGGCAGGGTGCGGCTGTGCAGGTGGCCACACAGCGTGCTCTCTGGCCCAGCCTGCCCTCGCGAGCCTGTGGTGCTGGGGTGTCTTCATGACAGCCCTGCTGCCCCTGCCCCAGCTCCAGACTCTCGTCCAAGTCCCGCCCCTGAGCCAGGCCCCGCCCTGCTCAGGCCCCGCCCACCCACGGCCCTCCCCGCAGGCCCGGTTTTCACTCGCTCCCTCCCTGCTCTCTCCATTCTGTGCTCCAGACACCACTAACTGTATGGGAATGATGACGGGGCGGCTTTCCAAATGTGGTAAGAACCCTCCCGCCCGCTCACCTGGCACCTCGGCCGGGCACCCACTGCTCCCCCGCAGCCTACCCCGCCCCGTGGCTGTCCTGGGCGCCCCACCCTGTCCCTGCCAGGATGAGGATGGGCCCTGGGAACCACAGGCTGGGAGTGGGAGGGGTCCCAGGGGAGCGCTGGCTGCGCTCTGCAAAACGGGAGGCCCTGTGCCGAGGCGAGGCGAGGCGAGGCGAGGCTAGTTAGGGAGCGCAGGGGAGCCCTGTCGGGCACCCGGCAGTGAGCTCGGTCTGGGGCGGGGCGGGGGGGGCTGCCCCATCTCTGCCCTGTCCTCCTGCCTCTGGGACCAGGGCCCGGCCCCCACCTTCCCGCCACGCCCGCCATGCCTGTGCGCCATCTGTCCATCTGTCTGTGTGCTGAGCTGTCCACCCTGGCCGGGCCAGGCCCGGGCTTCCTGGGGAGGCGTGGCGGCAGGCCTGCGCTAGCCAAGGCTCACAGCCACCTGGGCTCACCCCCCACCCCCACCCCGGCTCGGCTCGGCTCGGCTCGGCTCGGCTCGGCTCGCGGCCCGGAGCGGGGAGGGAGGGGCCGGCGGGGGACAGTGCCAGGCGCGGGGACCCTGCCGGCGCCTGCCTGGCCTGCTTGCTGCCCACGCTCCCTGCTCCGTGCCCTTCTCGGGCTCACCTGTTGCCGAGGCCCCTTTGTTCATTTGTTTGTTCTCTTTCTCTCCTTCCCTCCCCCTCTTCCTCTCCCCCATTCTTTTCTTTTCTCTTCTTTTGTCTCCTGTTCTGTGTACCCAGGCAGCCCATTGAGTAACTTCTTTGACGTAATTAAACAACTTTTTTCAGACGAGAAGAACGGGCAGGCGGGCCCGGCCCCCAGCGCACCCGCCAGGCGGAGTGCCCACGGCCCCCTCGGTGACCCTGCGGCCACTGGCCCTCGAGGGGACGCCGAGTTCCCGACGGGCAAGGACACGGCCGCGGCCGCCGCGAGCAGCCTTACACACTAGTCCCTCCCGCCGCCCACCGCCCTGTGTGGACCGGGCACCCTGCTGCCGCCGCTGTCTCGGAGCCTGGGAGGAAAGCAGAGCAGCTGGCCATGGCCTGCGGGCTGGGCCGCTGTGCTCGCTCTCCTCTCTCGAGGTCTCTGTCTCTGCCTGTCTCTGACGGCATCGCTTGTTTCCACTCTGATACCAGGAATTATCCCGAAAAGCTAACATGCCACCTCCACGAGGCCAACCTCTGCTCCGCGCGGACACTGGCTGACGAAGGCAGCTGCTGCGGACCCGCCCTCCCTCCTGCCACCGCCTCCGCCCGCCCACCCACAGCAGCCCCGCATGGCCACACGGAGGGCCTGGCCCCGGGGGATGCCTCCTCCAGCCCCGCCGCTGGACTGCCAGTGACCAGACCCTGCGCAGGGATGCCTGCCAGCCGCCTCCCGAGATGGGGCCCGTGGTGGGCGAAGCCGCAGCGGGGAGCATCCCTGCCTCATGCTGCACCGGGAGGCCGCCTCTGCACCTCACGGGGGCCGCCTCCTGTGTCGTCTGCATCCGTGTCTCCACAGCTGCGCCGGGCTGCTGGCGCCCCTGGCTTTGCTGGCCCTCCTGACAGAGGGACGGACCTGGGCAGCAGAGCTGCTGGGCTGGCCAGGCTGGGGCGGGGCTGACATCAGTATTATTTATTTGCTGTTTTAATTTATTGAGTTCCTTTATGTCTCCGTTCTCTGTTCAGGGAAGGGATGGCAGGAGTGCACTCCTGCCGTCCATCCGTCCATCTCGGGTAGGGTGGGTCCAGAGCCGAGGGGCCCTCTGAGGACAGAGTCGTCGGGGGGCTGGGGCAGCAAGGGGCCGGCTGGTGGATGCAGCACCGGCAAGCTACTGTAAACTTCAAAGAATTCCTGCAAGATATTTTTATAAACTTTTTTTCTTGGTGATTTTTGGAAAAGGGTGCGGGGGTGGGGGGAGCTGCTGGGCAGGGCTAGGTTTGTTTTGGTTCCTTGCTCCTGGTTATTTGTACACTCACACACACACACACACACACACACACACACACACACACACGAACGGTGCAGTGAGCTCTAGCCCAGGCTGTGCCGCTGTGCTGCAGAAGCAGTTCTGGGCTGGGCTCTGACCTGTCGTCCTGTAGGGGGGCGGGCAGGGCACCCATGATGGCACTGCCCACTGCTCTCCTGGCTTTGTGTCCAGGAGTGAGGGGTAGGAGGAGGGCCCTGGGCAGCCTCCCTCACACACAGGATGGTAGTGCACCGCAGGGCTTTTTTTATTAAAATGGAAAAAAAAGTTAAAAAAAATTACCAGACAGACAGAATTGGTGTGTGCCTCTGTGGAGTGTTCCTGCCGTCCATAGTGAGGCCGAGCCACCTGTCCACGCCTGCCAGCGGCCAGGTCCGCCCAGGTGCACCCACCTCTGGCTGCTGTGTCCTCCATCCAGCTGGCACAGGGCATGGGCAGCGCAGGAGGTCCCATGCATGCCTTTGCTGTGAGCGTCCACTGCTTTGGGTGACCCCGCCGCCCCTCATGTATAGATCTTAATGCTTCTGTTACATTCAACTCTGCCACAGGCCGGGATTTCTATACATAGAGGTCAGACACCTGTAACAGCAAAGCCACGCAGCACAGGCGGGAAGGGCTCCTCGCGGAGACAGAGGACACCGAAGCAATACCTCGCGTTAGCCTTCCTCTTTTGTACTTCAGCACATGGACTCACGCTGAGCCACGGAGTGGACGAGCCCACCCAGTGTACCCTGTCAGATAGCTGTGAGCGCCTCAGTCCCGGAACAATAAATTCCTTCCGCAAAGACAGCCGACGCAAGGTTTCCGTGCGGGCAGGGCGGGCACGGGAAGGGCCCAGGACGCCCCAAGGCAGCTTGTCTCATGGCACCCAGTCGGGGTCTGCCCAGCCGAAGAGAGCAGAGCTCAGCATGGGCGTCCAGGTGGCCAGGGACAGAGTTGGACGTGTTGGGCCTCTCCCAAGCCGCCCAGCTGGAGGCAGGGCCCCAGGCCTGGGCCGGGAAGAGCTGCCAAGCTGGCATGGAGCTCCATGGGGCCAGCAGCAGGGAGTGACGAGTGCTGTCCTCCACCCTGCACCTGTGTGGGTTCACCAGGCACCTGGCCTGTCTCCTGGAGCATAAACCTTTCTGCTCCCTGCTGGAGAACCCTGAAGGGGACAGTCCCAGCCACCCCCGCTGTGGCAGCAGCTGTCTGAGCCCTGTCTCAGGGCTGTCTGTGTCTCAGCCCTGTCTGAGGGTCTACAAGGCTCTGCTCTCAGCCGACCCCAGCGTGGCTTGGTGAGAGGCCCCACTGTTGTGCCAGCCCTGGAGGGCAAGGCTGTCGCATGCAGCATGCGGATTGTCTCTGGTGGGGTCTGCAGCATCCCTGACGTCTGCCACCGATGCCAGTTTGTCCTTCACCCTGCTATGACAAGCAGGGGTTTCTGGTGCTGCTGTGAGTCTATGGGGCAGGGCGGCTGGCTGGTAAGCACTGCCTGGAACTCGGCTTTGGGCTCATCTTGGCCTGGAGGAGCAAGCCTCAGTGATGCACTGTCCGGCTTGTCAGCCTCAAGGCCAGGCTGGGGAAGGTGCTGAGGGGAGCTGGAAACCCTCCGCCGGCTCCTGGGCGTAGCTGGGCTGCCCAGAAGGCCCCCTGGCAGGCTGGCCCAGCTGTCTGCCTGCTGCTCACGTCCAGGGAAGGAGCGAGGCACCCGGACACAGCCCAGGCACATGACGAGCTCTGGGGTTCTGGCTGCTGGCCGGCTGCAGGCAGAAGTCCTGACCTGGTCCTGTACCTGCTCTTCTGCTAGCAGTCACCCCGTACCCCACCCCATGAGCCTCCAAGTGCGCCCTCTGCCATCAGCCCTAATGGCACTGGACTTGAGCCCCCAAGGAGACCAGTGGGCAGCAGGCCTGAGCACCCATCTACACTGTCACACCGCATGGCCCGGAGGGGCTTTGTCTTGCAGTCCTATCACAGACACCACGTGGTTGCTTCCAAGTGGGAGAAGCCAAGGAAAGCTCAACCCAAACTTCAGCACCTGCCAGCTGTCCTCCCTCTCACGTGGTCCACAGAGAAGCTACTGTGCCCTGTGTCCAGACTCCCAGGTCTCAGGTGGCTAACATGGCTGGCATGTGCGGGGTGCGCACCTGCTACTGTCTGGCGAGCCCGCGGCCATGGTTCTGCTGGCTAGGGTAGGGTGCAGTGGGGCCAGAGCACCCCTGAGGGAGAGGCGCTCGAGGCAGTGGGACCTCTGTGGGGAGGCTCATCCTGTTGCCGGCTGCAGGGTGCAGCAGAGCCAGCCCTCACCCCACGCCAGGCTGTCCAGCACAGGGCTGGCTCTTGCTAACGGCTCTTCCGGCCCAGCATCCCCTCTCCTGGCTGACCTCTTCCCTTTTTTCTTCCCTGTGTCCACCCCGCTCCCTGCCACCCAGTCTAGGTCTCTGCTGTGACCTCACAAGGGGTGGAGGGCAGCAGGCAGGCGATGGCAGGCAAGGGAGAACCAGGGAGACATCATGGCAGAGGTGCCTTGGGCTGACGGAGGCAGGCGACAGTGTCCCTGACCTGAGGCCCACAGCAGCCTCCTGGGCCAGGCCTGGACCCAGGTGCTCGGGCGCGTGCTTTATCGGGTCGTCTCGTTAGGCTATCAGAAAAGACCCTGAACTATTCCATCCCCTGAGTTTTTCTAGAAACGCTACCTAAATTTTAATTTTAACCTGAACTTTGAAACCTGTGAATATGTTCTTCTTACACGATTTTCATAGTTGTGTAAAATGAAAGGCTTTGCCTTATTAAGTGAGGAACACTCCTGTTAAAGGACTCTGCTTTTAAAAATTAGGTATTGTTTCCATCAGAGTATTTGGGCCTGGTAAAAAAAGAAAAAAAAAAAGAAAAGATCCAGTGAGCACTCCGTGACCCACATTACAGACGTATTAGTTCCCTGCTGTCACTGTGACAAGTGACCACACACAACTTCCTGTCTTTTGGTTCTGGAGTTGGGAACTGAAAGGTCTCTGGCTGGAGATACAGGAGCCAGCACAGCCTATTCTCGTGGGGCCCCAGGAAGTGCCCACTTCCAGGGTGCCCCAACCTAGGAGCCCCTCCTCCACCTCCACTGCAGGCCCTGGCTCTCCCTGTCCCGCCCCCACTTCCACTCTGGGGCTCTGGTCACCCCAGGCCAGACTGTCTCCGGGTAGTCATTAGGTTGCGACCTTCCCCAGAAGCTCTGCACCCCGGGGCTGTCAGCACACAGCTCCTGGGAACCAGGACACGTGGGCAGATGTGTGTGTGAGGGGCACTGTCCTACCTGCCCAGTCCATCCTCTGGGTCATTTCATGTCCCCCTCACGTACAAAATGCACTCACCCCATCACAGCACCAAGCTGTGTCCCACTCCGCACCCAGATCTCAGCTCAGAGTCCCGCCCGAGTCTCGTCGCCGTGCGTGTGTGCCGGGTTTGATATAGCCGGCCCAGGCAGTCCCTCCACACCCACGGGTCCGGCCACAGCAGAACAGACACCCTCTGTGGGTCAAGCTATGCCCCTGCACTTGTACCCCTGTGGGCTACCCGCTCTTTTTATGAAAAACAGCCAGTGTTTGTCGCTGGACTGTTCCACTAGTCTGCTTTCTGCCTGCAGAAGCGAGGGGCCCGGCCTTCCAGCCTTCCAGTCCCCTCCTCTCCGGTGCATTCTTAGGACCCTCAAAGGCCTCTTGTCGACCATGGCATGCACTCTGAGAGTTGAGGCACAGGTCCCACCCTCCGATACCACCGAGCTCCACGCTGGCTTCTGCGAAGACAACAGGTGACGTGCTCATACACTTTCTCTTCCAGGACTCCGTGCGGCCCAGCTCTGGCCTTCCCCTCTGAGGTACTGGCCAAAGACCGTCCAGCCTCACCCCGAACTTCCTCTCTAGGTTGTGCCTCCCTGACCCAATCGCCACATTTTAGTGTCTTTTGGGATTCAGGCAGGCAGAGGCGTCCTCAGGTCCCCAAGTGCCATGCTGACTCAATCCCCGGTCGTCTCACACTACCAAGCACAGGCCCTGACCCGGCTCGGGCACCTCTGCCAGTGTCCAGGCTGGCTGCCACGTCACCATCTGACCACAGTGACACACTCCTAATGCTCCTGCCCCCAAGTGTTCTTGGGATGCCTCCATCCTCCCTGCCGTGCCCTTTACTTTTGTGCCCATGCAGGAGCTGCCAAGCATTAGGAATCTGCACTTTCCCCATCTCACTTCCCAGAGTCTCCTAGCCATGACCAAATTTCCAGGCATTTGCTAAGCAGCACCTCACTCCTGGGGCCCAACTCCACACTCATTTCTGTAGCTGAACTTACCACAAACTTCATGCCTTAGGAGAAAACAAATCTGTTACCTTGCATTTCTGGAAGTCAGAAATCCACAGCATGCCTCACCACGCTGTGTCAAGGTGTGAAATGGCACAGCGTCTCCGGGAGGCTCAGGGGAAGCCCTCTCCTCTGTGTGGCTGGGTCCGTCTCAGGCTGCCAGCCCTTGTCTCCCTGCCTGTGCCTCCTTCCACGCGAAGAGGCCTTACAAGGGCACTTGACCACTTGGGCGACCTAGGCCTGCTCCCCACCTCAAGGTCAGCTGGTCAGGAGCCCGGATTCTTATGCAGCTTTTGCCACAGCAACAGTGACACGAAGTCCTAGGGGCCAGGACATGGGCATGGGGTGGGGTGGGGCACTGCTCCACCTGCCAGGAGGAAGAAGAGCAGCTGTGTGCTAGGCTGAGCCCCCTGCAGCCAGCCCTCTGACAGGCAGGGAAATCCGGGCACAGGTACGAAGGCTTCCCCGAGGCCCGAGTTCACCAGGACTCAGGGTCTTGCGGCAAAGAGCCATCCAGTGGACACAGTGTCCTGTTACCCTCAAAGGCATGCAGGCTGGTCACCTGGGGGCTCACTGTCCAGTACCCCACAAGCTGCATCAGCCCTCATCCTGCTGCCCACCCACCAGGTGGACTGCACAGGCTCTGACACCTGTGGGCCCCGGGATGCACTGTTCCTTCCTGTTGGGCCCGTGTGTGTCCTGGACACCTCCCCAGGAGCTCCTGTGGCTTTGGCCGAGCGTGTTACCTGACTCACAGACAGCGAGGGCTCTGTCTAGCAGTTCCGTCTAGGAAGCAGCATCCTCATGACCCCTGTCTCTGCCCTGCCCTGGGAACTGACCAGAGGGGACCGACTTGCCAGGCCAGCCTCTCCCTCGCCCACAGGCCCTCCAGCACCCGCAACAGCACAGCCCGGAGGTCAGGTTCAAAGGACATCCCAAGGCCCCCACTTAGAGGGTCTGTGTGGGACAGAGCTGTGTGGCGGGCAGCACCTGGGGTGGGGGTTCCATCCCAAGGACTGGGTCAGCAGGCCTGTGGTTGGCCCAGGCCCCTGGAGCTTAGAGCTCCTCCCACCGACCGGCGGTGCACCCAGGGTCAGGCAGGGCCAGGCTATGAGGACCTGGGGTGCCCAGGACTTTCTGGGGCAGCCTCAGGGCCAACAGGTGGAACAGCTCTCAGGAGCAGGTGGAGCAAGAGGCTGCTGGGGAGGTCCAAAGAGAAGGCTGGCAGAATGGGGCCGGGAGGACCACGGGCAGCAGTGAGAGCAGAAGGGCCTCTGGCCTGCAGTGGCCCCAGCTGGAGGTGGTGCAGGACAGGAGAGAGGGCCTGTCACCTCCGGGGAACGCTGTACAAGCCAGGCTGGAAGGGGCCCGGCCTTGTGGCAGCTGCTCTGCCATCACAGCCCACAGCAGTGCCCACACCCAGGTCCATTTCATCTTTGCAGCCCACTTCGCAGCCCACCTGCTCAGTCTTCAGCCTGGGCCCAACCCCGTTTCTTCCCCACCACCATCTACTGCACACTGCTGCCCTGGACCCACCCTGGCCATGCAGCCCCACGCTGGGTACAGCTGACCCAGCCATGGTTGTGGTTCCTGCCCCACAGGAGGGACCAGGCAGTGACACCTCGCTCCCACCCCTTCCTGCCAGGGAGGAGCAGCTAGGCTAAGGACACACAAGGCTCTGACCTGAGAGAATTCTGTTTATTACGACTGAACAGATGGACTAAAGCGATCTCTGCCTCTCTGCCTGCTGCGTCTCCGCACAGAGCCACGGCCGGCCTCGCCCAGCATCTGTGTACCCTTGCTGGGCGTGGGGAGGCAGCAAGAAGGGGTGGCGAGAGCAAGCAGCAGGTGTGGGTCTTGGTGGGTCACCCTGGCACCCCCACGCAGAGCCACAAAGAGCCAGGACCCAGGCAAGGCCAGGGGAGGGTCTCTGATATAACCCCCACCCCGAAACAGAGCAGAACCCGGCCGGGTGTGCAGGTCCAGCCCCGGAGAGAGGCCCTCCTCCTCCACGAAGTGACAGCCCCGGGAGGGGCCGAGGGAGGGCAAGCGCCACACAGAAGACCCAAGAAAGGGAAACCCCATGTAAGAAAATGCAAACGTCAGTCCGATAAATGTTTGTTGAATGAATGAATGAATCCCAGGCTTGCTGCTACAAATAGCACTCATCCATCCAACAGGGAAGCCAGGAAGCACGCTGCAGCCCCAGCGCACCTGTGGAGCCCGCACTCGGGGCGGCCCCAGGCCCTCGCACCTCGGCGTGCCCAGCACGTGTGCGCACACGCAGACGCACGCTCGTCTCTGCACATGTGCACCCGTCCAGCCTGGCTCATCTCTCCTTCACGTGGTTCTGTGCCCCTGAGGCCCCGCCACTGGCCCCGTCCCCGTCCCCGCCCCCACCAGGGCTGCAGCACAGCACCTCGGTGAGGTCGTCCATGATGGCGGTCTCTTTGGGGTCGAGCAGGCTGAACTCCCTGGTGAAGAGGATGAAGTGGATGTACAGTGTGTTCAAGTGTCCGTGCAGCTCCAGGGCCAGTGTCTCCTTGAAGTGGGCCCAGTAGATGTGGCCCAGCACGTGGAACAGGTACTTGCAGATCTTCTTCACCAGGGCCTCGAAGGAGCTGGGGAATTCTCTGCCTGGGGGAGGCAGCATGTCACAGGCTGGGGGCCTGCCTCCCCGACCCAGCCCCCTGGGCATCCACAGCCTGGGTGGCCAGCGGGAGCTCAAGTGTGCGGTCTCCTGCGGGCTAGCCCGGCGGGGTGGGGCGGGGCAGGGCCTGCCGAGTGCACTCCAGGCACCGTGCGGGCTGGGCTGGGGTGACAAGTCCCCGGCGCCTGTGCTGGCCCCTGGCAGCTCAGGGTCTCCTCCGGGACCCCCAGCCATGCCGGGCCTGGACGTATCAGCCTGAGAGCCCCCAAGGGGATGGTCTCACTGTAAAGCTGGTGGTGGAGGCCGTGCAGAGCTTCAGGTCCCAGAGTGGGGCCACAGGGCGCCCTCCCCACTGCACGGCCCAAGTTCCAGGTGCTAAGCGGGGGCCCCACCCCCAGCCACACCCTGGCCACCCGCTAGCCCAGCAGGACAAGCACTTGCCAGCCCCAGGATGATGCCTAGCCGGGGTGGCTGAGCTGCCAGCTGCGGGACGTACCGTATTTTGTGGGGAACATGTCTTCGTCGGTCACCAGCTTCTGCACGGAGCTCATGACGAAGTCGACGTACTGAGGGGCTGTGCACTTGACCTTCTTTCCCCGCTCGTCATACCAGTAGTACTGTCTGTGGGGACAGAGCCAGTCGGTGCCCGCTCCCACCTCACATAACACAGGGCTCGCGATGGCACAGGCGGGACCTGCAGCCAGGGCATCAGAGACCGTGTCTGACCACAACCCTGTGGGGTGTGCAGGCGCTGACCCAGACCACCACCTGGGAGGGGCTGGCAGCCCCAGGCCCAGGGCCGGACGTGTGCGCAGGGAGACAAAGGTGCTCATCCTCACTTCCTGCACTTCCGCTTAGCTTTGCACTCTATCGTACTTTTTCGATGACTATGCTGCCCGGGTGGGCTGTGAACTCACCACCCTCCACCTCAGTCCAAGTAGCTGGCATGTGCCTGTCACTGCCTGGGAGGCAGCCCGGTAATTGTCAGAGGGCCTAGAGCTTCAGAAGCACCCACTTCCGCCACTAGAACCCACCCTGCCCATGGGGCCCAGTGGGCACCTGCAGTCTGGCCTCTGGATGCCCAGGCACGGGGCAGCCAACCCTAAGAGGCCAGGGTCAGGGACAAGGACATACGGGCCACAGAGCTCAGGGTGACTTGGATCATCTGGTCACAGACTTGCAACCGTGATTATGACAACACACCGCTGGCTGCCCACACTTCCAGCTGTCTCCTCAGAGCCCACCACAAGGGACTGGCAGTGAAGGACATGGCTTCTCCCCAGCACATGCCTCTGGGAGCTGGCCCTGTCATGGGGACGTATCAGGAGTCCATCCCTTTGCACCCTGAGGTGCAGCCCATTTGTCCACTCATTGCTGAGCGACATCTTCTTTCTAGGAAGCAGTTGTGACACACTCCTGTGTGGGCTTCTGCGTGGACACGAGCTTTCTTTGTGGGACACGTTTCTATAGGGCAAATACCAGGAAGGGGTCATTTGCAGAAAGGATGTGCTTCATCTCAGGAAAATCTGCGAATCCCTGTCTGGAGCAGTGGCATCGTTTACATCCCAGGGCTGCATGTCCGCATGGGCCCCGGGTGTTCACACAGGTGTGCGGGCAGGGAGACGGCAGGGCTTCAGGGCGAATTCCTTCCCTGCTACTGGTACTGACCATCTTCTGCTTCATTTCTCTTTCTCATTAGGTTTATTTATTGGCACATGTTAGTATACAACGCAGTTACATTCCTCACTGGGATCTTGCACCTGTACATGACGTATCTTGGTTATTTTTTTCCCATTCCCAGCCCTCCCTCCACCCCCTTCACCCCTCCCCATTTACAAACAATTTGCTTCCATGTTTTTCCTGTTCTCATAATTTTTCTTTTCCCTTGTCCTTTCCCCTTCCCCTCCCCCACTCCTTTAGAACTTTCCTTCCTATTTCACAATGTCAATTATACATTTAGTCCTTATTTACACTTTCAGTTTCTCACACTAGAGAAACTATTCGGTATTTACACGTGTGTCCTATTTATTTCACTTAAGAATATGGCCTCTATATGCATCCATTTAGTTATATATGACTCTAGTTTCTCATTCTTTATGGCTGAGTAGTACTCCATTAAAAAAAAACCCCACATCTTCTTTATCCAGTCTCCAGTTGATGGGCACTCGGGCTGTTTCCAAGCTTTAGCTATTACAAACTGTGCCGCTATAAACATGGGTCCACGTATATCGCTGTGGCATGATTCTTTTAATTCTTTTGGGAAGATACCCAGCAGGGGAATTGGGTCAAATGGGGCTTCCAGTCCTAGCTGTTTGATTCCGCTCCATTTCTTAGGACCACTGGGGGGAGCTGTCTCCAAGTCCTTTGCACACTGTACACTGGGACATCTTCCTTTAGGTGCAGGAGAGCTCCTTACATGTCCTGGATCCTATCGGCCTGTGTGAGAGATCTGTTGTATGTACTTGGATCACAGAGGTGTACTGGGAGTTTGTTTCATAACCCGGATCCCATTAGTGCATGTGAGGTTTTTTTCCCAAAGTATTCCAGATGCCTCAGTACATTGAGAGCTCTTTCTATATTCTGGATAAAGTTTTTGTTTCTGGGTACCAGTACTTTGTGCAATATATGATCTGCAAGATGTTCTCCCATCCTGCAATTTGTCTTTCCTCTTAACAGTGTCCTTCTCAGACCAAAAGTTCTAAATCTTTGTAAAATCTGACTGATTCTTTTTCAGTTTCACAGAATTCTGCTTCGTCCCAGGCCATGCAGATCTCCTTCTAAAATACTGCAGACTCACACTTTCTGCATAAGCTGTGAGGTTTAGGTTGTCACTCTCCTTTCTCCTGCACACTTCTGACTGGTTTTCAAGGAGGTGTTTACTGAAAACACTGTCCCACCTCGTATTTCAGGGACTTCATATTTCGTTTAGAAAATGAGCGTGAGACAAGCCATTCACTGTTGCTCTACACAACATTCCTTAAGTGACACAGGAGGAGCACGGTGTTTTTGACGAGACTCCTGGGGACATTTTTATATACTTGCAGATTATGCCTTTTTGTAATAAGCAAATGGGATATAGTTTAAAAGCCACTTCTTTACAATGGAACAGTTTTATATTCCCATTTCTAAATCAGCTCAGTGTGGAAAACCTGTTTCTGTAGCAGAGAGAATACAGAGGCCTGTGGATACTCCTAAAGGACAACTAAACCCGAGCTCATCCTTGATTGTGTGGCCTTCTTGGCAAACAAGCCTTATATAAAGACTGATGGAATCGCTTAGCAAATGACTCGCTGCGCTCTGTCACCGTGTAGCAGTTTCTACCTTATTTGTGCGTTTTGGTTTAGTTCAGCCTAACTTACTGTGTAGGTGTGTGTCTGCAGCCAGTGACCTCCTTTCACTTATTTTATTTTTGTAATAGTCAGTTGGCAAAGCAAACTGATTTTTAGACTATTTATCTCCCTCCCTTCCCCTCCCCTCCTCTCAAAATTCTCCAGGAACACACAGTTCATTGCAGCACTGTCACCCTGGAGGGTGACCGCATTTCTGCTTGGTGGAGGCTGAAGTCCAGCTGGGGCGGGCTCCTCTGAATGTGCTCAGCATCTGTACAAATGCATTTTATTTCCTACAGTTTGTGAAGCTATAAAGAGAAATCAGAACCTTTTCAGCATATATTTTACTTGCACTGTTTTTTAGCTAAAAGTGAAAACTTAGATTAAATAAAATCAGAGTTGAGAAGAATCATCAAGAGACTGTTTCTCAGTGTGAATCAAGTGTTGAAAAATGGTTGGTGTATTCTGTCAGTAATTGTACATCATTTTTGGCACATAACATAAAATGGCTGTGTAAACTATAATTATTTTGCTAAGAGACTGTATGCAAGCTATGAGCCAACTTTAAATTTTTATAAAAAAGTGAAAACAAAACAAAACATTGTCCTTCCACCACTGAATTTTTTTGACATTCTTGTCAAAAATCAGAAGGCCACATCTATGAGTTTCCTTCTGGACCCTGCTCCAATCCCACAGTTTGTGTGTCTGTCCCTTGGTCAATATCATACTGTTCTATTTACTGTGGTTTTACATTAAACCTTAAAACTATGAGACTTTTTAATTCTTGTTTCAAAATTCTTTTGTTCCAAAGGGTAGTATTTCTAACTGTATTTACACATTTTAGTGCCACAGAATACTATTATGTGAATCTCCTAAAATTCTGACATTCTACAGTCTGTAGTAGACATGATGTTTTTATGTTTTACTTCTGCCTGAAGATTTAGGTTTTTTTATATGTATTTTTACCCTGATTAAGTGTTTGATGGAAACTCTGCTTTTAAAACCATCACTTAATAGGTTCTGATAAATTAAAAATTCTTGCAGCTGTCCCAGCTACTGTGTCCTTCCATGTAAATTAGAACTAGCTGGACCAAAGCCAGAAAACCTTGATGAGATTTTGATGGGAACTGCACTAAAACAACAGATCCACCTGCAGTAGGATTTATGTTCTTTGCTGAGTCTTCCCATTCACGAACGTGGCGATCCCCACCCCATTTACATAGGTCAATGCTGATTTCTTGCATCAGTATTTTGTAATTTCTGGGGTACAGATCCTGTGAATGTTAAAGTTACAGCTAAGTGTCTCATGGTTTTAAAGCTACTATAAATGGTACTGCCTTCCTCATTGAGGTTTCCAACTATCCAGTGGTCGTGTGAAGAACTACATATATTTTTTCTGGCATGTTGGTCTGGCTTTATTTCTTTATTGCTTGAACCCTTGAGGCTTTCACAGTCACGCTCTGTCCAAGTGGTGGCAGCTTCATTTCTTCTTTTCCAGTGTGGATGTCTTTGCTTTTTCTCCCCATAGTGCACTGCTAATTTTTAAATCTTGTGTTTTCCAAACTATTGGTCCATTGGATTAAGCTATATAATTTACAGGTATAGAGGGTTTTAAAAAATGTTTTATCATCCTTTTAACATGTGCTGAGTTTATAGTTATGTTTGCATTCTTTATATTGATCGTTTGCACAGTCTCTATCTTTGCATCTTGCTAAAGGTTTATTGATCTCTTCACACAAGCAAGTTTTGGTTTTACTGACTTCCCTACTGTTTTCAGAAATCACTTTTAATGATTTCTTCTCTTATTTCCTTTGTTCCGCTCAATTTTGGTTGATTTTTATTTTTATTTAAGATGAAAACTTAAGATTATCGATTCAAGATGTTTATAAAATAAGAATCCAGGCCTATAAATTTCCCTCTAAGCCTTGCTGCATACCACGATTCTGATTGTAACTTTGTGTTTAGTTTAAAACAGCTTTTAATTTCCCCGGAGACTGTCTCTCTGACAAGAGATTATTCAGGACTGTGTTGACTCTCAAGTGCTTAGAAAAATTCTCATTACTTTTTTGTTACTCAGTTCCAGTTTAACTCCACTGTGGCTACACAACTTACTTAGTATCTAACTTCAGTTTCTTAAAAAATTGTTAAGGGCTCTTCTATCTTGGTGAACACTCCTTGTGAACGTGAAGAGTGTGCAATCCTCTGCTGAGGCTGCCTCAGCTCACGGGCATGTCAGGAGACTGCTCCTGCTCTCACTGCTGCGTGAGGGTCAGGGCTGTGGTGGGGCTTCGGCTCTATCTGCATGCCCCACGCTCAGCTGGTGCTTCATGCAATGCACTGGAACCTCACTCTGCCTGGCAGGCCGGCCCTCTGCCAGCATGTGATGGCTCCCTCTTTGCCCGGTGAGTCTCCTCCTGTCCTCAGTCTTGTCTGGTAGGAACACAACCACTTCAGCCTTCTTCTGATTAGTGTCTTCCAGGCTTGTCGTTTTCTATCCCTTTACTCTGAACCTCTATACAGCATTTAAAATGATGCTAGGGTCTGAGTGTCTGTGTCCACAGACATGCAGGATGAATCACGCCCCAAGGAGATGGTGTCAGAAGCGGAGCCTCTGGGAGGTGGAATCTGCCGTGACTGAGGCCCAGAGAGCGCCTCACCTCACAGAAGATCCGGCCTTCACCAGACACCGTATCTGCCACTCCTGGACCTGGACTTCCTGCCTCTACCACTGGGAGAAAGACACTTCCATGGCTTCGAAGGCACTGTCTGAGACATTGTTACAGCAGCTAAACAGTAAGTTTCTTGTAGATACCACAGAGTTGGCTTAAGAAATTTCTCCTAAGAATCCATTTTCATAAACACTGTATTTTAACTGTGTCTACACCATTCATATTTATAACTTTTGATAACTATATCAAAAGTTGTATCACTATAACTTTTGATGTTTTGATTTTAGATATACCATTATTTGTTTCTTTCCCTCTGCTTTTCATTTCTTGTATTTCCTCTTTCCAGTTTTCTCTTGAGCTACTTAAATTTTCACTAGTACTCCATCCATTTTAATTTACCTATTAAGATTTTGTATCTCTTTCTATAGTTTTAGAGGCTGCTCACAGCACTACAAAACACACACTTGGCTTTCAAGCTCAACTCTGCATCGGAGTGTGGCCTTTCCAACCAGAGGCAGACTGAGCCTCTTGCCTTCCACCATGGTACCTTACACACCCCTTCTCGCAAGCAAGAAACTCTCAGACCAGCTCTGGCTCCTGTTCCTGCTTATCTGAGCTAAGCTTGAGAGGGAGTCTCTGCTCCTGCTGTTTCTGTGGCTCCTCCTTCACCCCACTGCTCACTGGAGGACTCCTGGACAACTCTCTTCCAGAGGTCTAAGGCCACACCACACTTAAGTTTCCCTTCATCACTTCTTCATTCCAGAAGAGCACAGCGATCCATGGATGTGGAATGTGGGACGTGGGATGACCCTGCTTTGTCAGCACTTGTGATGTGGGGGAGCTCTGCGGGCTCCAGTCTCAGCCAGGCGCTGAAGGCTTTTCCTCTGCCCCGGGCACACAGCTTTGCAGAGGTGGGAGGTGCTCAGCAGCGATTTCTGCCCTCGTCCTGGTCCCACCCTCTCTCACCCCCCCTGGATTCCAGTGCTGGCTTTTCTGGGTTGTCTCTGGGCACTGGCAGGAAGGAGAGAGTCCCCTGCCTAGTGACTACCTTCTCTGACCAAGCAGACCTGCTGGCCTTGACAGTGGCAATGGGCTCTGTGGATCTCTGACAAACCTCTCTTTTCCTTTCAAACTAGTTTGAGTTTCTGTCCTTTGGTCTCAAATGATTCCTAGGAAGGATTACATGAACATGAATCCACATACAACAGCTGTATAGAGTGGCTGCAGACAGGAGTGAAGGGGAGTTTGTGCTTTCTGGGCTCTGCAGGACACACTGGGGATGGCTGTCCGCATGGACAGAGGCTTGCCCCACACCATACCTTATGCTCTTACCAGGAAGCTTTGTCCCAACAAACCCAATCCTGAGGGTATGTGGCACAGAAGCCTGTGGCAGCCGCTTGGGCCAGCACCACCGACACTACTTCTGGCCAGGATGGACACTCTGCAGTGCTGCTTCACCTACCATCAGGACCCATCTCTGTCCTACCACACCAAGCTTGCTCCCAGCATCGCCACAGAGCTCTGTCCCATCCTCCAAGGACAATGCCAGACTACGAAATTTGGGTGGACAGGATGTGGAGAGCCAGCTGCACCAGCCCATCACTAAGCACGACTGTGACCCACTGGGGTGATGTGAGTGCCTCCTTCCTGTGGGATCTCCACAGCAGAGCTTGGCTTTGCCTGGGGACTTCTGCTCCCTGTGCCAGGAGCCTGGAGGGCCACATCTGTAAATAGGATGGCTTTCAGGACGGTGCCTCCACGTGTGTTCATGTGTCTGTATCTGGCCCTGGTCCGCATGTCCTGGTGCAAGGAAACATGCATGGCTGGATCCTACCAAGCTACACCCTGGCAGACAAAGCCTTCTGCCTGTGCCACAACCAACACAGCCCTGGCAGCAAGCCATGCCATCTGCATTCTCCTACCCACAACGCAGGTGAGGTGCCCACGGCAGAAATGAACATGCACGGGAGACCTGGCAGCACCAGGCCTGTCAGGCAGCCACCAGGAAGGCAAATCAGCCCCTGCAAAGTGAGCCTTCTTGCCCCCAGCCATGCTGCCCCTCCCAGCACACTGAAGTCTGAAGAGGAGCTGGTGCAGGGGAGCACTTGCCCCCATGGTGTCCTGCAGTCTCAGGGAACCACATCTGAGCATCCTTTTCAGAAACATCCCTGCCTGTCAGCCTCCTGCCAGATCCTGACACCCCTGTGCCCTAGCAGGGAGCCTGAAGGCCAGGCGACCGACTGCCTAACAGACAGGCAAATGTGCAGAGAAATGCCCAGCCCAAGGCTCTGCAGAACTCTAGGTGAGCCTGGACCTTGGCAGCAGGGCCGACTACAGACCACCCTACCTCTTCCAGGAGGGCGTGGCCAAACCGCTACTCACGTGTTGCACACCGCCATCGTCTGACATGTCTCTCCTGTGCAAAATTCTGAAATTGTGCTATATTGCAGGTTGATGTGGTGGAAAAATGTTGTTGCTGGAAGAGAAGGAAAGGGCCAGGTTTGAAACACCCTGCTTCCAGCTGGGCACTCAAGCCTGTTCCCCTCCACAAGGGGGCTGCTGGACAACAGCTGGGGGTCCTCGGGATGGGGGCGGGAGGCTGGACTGCCCGAAGCCTTGGGTCCTCCCCATCAGCCCACACGCACTGTTACTGGCCAGCCACTCATTGAGGTCGATCTCCCGGGGCAGCACCACCAGCTCCTTGAACTCAAAATCGGTGATCCTGGATTTAGTATGCTCTGGCTCCAGGTA
Source organism: Heterocephalus glaber (assembly GCF_053883595.1). Classification (NCBI taxonomy): domain Eukaryota; kingdom Metazoa; phylum Chordata; class Mammalia; order Rodentia; family Bathyergidae; genus Heterocephalus; species Heterocephalus glaber. Next base: position 1,040,461 of record NW_028258293.1, read on the forward strand.
CATCTTCTTCTCCTCCGAAGCAGGCTTCTTACCATTGGGCTTTGCTTTTGACTTCCTGCCGAGAGAAAAGGGGTGGCTTGGTCACCATATGCTGGGCTGGACTCAGGCCCCATGGGGCCTCAAGGAGGGCCCCACTGTGGTTACTCATGGCAGTGCAGGTGAACGGGCTGCCCAAGCCCCTGGAGGGAATCCATCCTCTGCCGGAGCTCAGCAGGATACCCACGGTGGGGCTGATCCAGCCAGGAAGCTGTGGACCAGCCTTCGGGGACATTGGGCCTCTGGCTAGCTGGAACCTGGACCTAGGCAGGCAGGTGGTGGCCACATTGGCGCTCGGGTGACTTGACCTCACAACATCCTGGTTAATACTGTGGGCCTCTGCACTCAACACAGGGCCACCAAGCCGGCGGCAGGGTGGCCATCAGTCGGCAAGTCTACAGTGTGAGCCTCCCTCAGAAAACTGCTTTCCTGAGCCCCGAGCAGAGTCCTGTGGGCCGCATGTCCCCTCCTGCAGTGGCCAGGCTCACCCGGCACTCTGTACCACCCAGGCACACCGGAGGTTCATCCTCCCAGGAAGGCTGGCCTCAAAGGATGCCTACCCCACCCAGTGTGACAGGAGCCCCAAACCATCACCTGGGTACCCCGGGTCCTCCATTACTGAGCTATCCCACACGCCACCAGGGAGACCATGCAGGTGACAGCTCTGGGGACTCAGGCCTCACAGACGACCACTGAGTAGCAGCCAGCAGGGCAAGGGGCCCCACCTGCACCCTGTGTGAGTCCCAGATAAGGCGTCTATACACCCACAGGGGACCAAGGCTCCATGGAGCACCTTGTGCTCTCCACCAGGTACATCGTGAGGCAGGGTGGCATGAGAACCCAGCTTCCGCAGGGAGTAGGACCCATAGGCTTCTCAATAGCTCTGCTCTTGTTTGAAAAACAGTTCTTTTCCAAAAAATTGCATAGCTGTATTAACACACAATGCCTTGGTATGGCTGTTCTTAAATGGATAAATATATGTCTCTAAAATGTTTTGGTTTCACTGCCAAGACTGGTGGCCCATTCCTGTAATCCTACCACTCTAGGACGCTGAGGCAGGAGGATTGTAAATTTGAATCCAGCCCAGACAACTGAGGAAGACCTTGTCTCAAATTTTAAAAAGATAATAAAAATTAAAAATAGGCTGGGATGTAGCTCATTATGAAGGTCCTGGGTTCAATTTCTAGTACTGTTAAACAAAATAAATAAGTGTATGTCTTGTTTTCAGCTGAACAGAGTAGCCATCAGGCACTAAGGCCATTGAGCAGAACGTGCTGTGGCCCTGCATGTGGTCATTTTCTCAGGCCAGCCATCCCCTGCGCTGGGCAGCACCCAGCCCCCAAGCTTCTTTAGAAGCTAAATAAGCGTCTCAGTGGCCACGAGGAGGGCTGCTCCCCTTGGGGAGGAAACACTGCAGTGCTTGTCAGCCGGATGCTTGCCCTGAGCTCTCCAGGAGGTGCCACACCAGCCTGGAGACTCTTCTAAAAAGGTCTCTGCCCCATCCCATAGCCACATGCACCTCCAGGAGCGAAGAGGTGACTGACTGGAAGCCTCCATGGGGAGCTCCCCAAGGCAGACTCCACTGGGCACAACACAAGGGACCCCAAAGGGAGCATGAAAATCCTGGGGGCAGGGGAGCCTTGTGACCTCTGAGGACCCCAGGGGCAGCAGGGAGGCCCTGGCTGCAAGCTGCAGTAAGCCTTCCATATAGCCTGGCTCAGTCTCTTGTTCCCATCTGAACACCTGAATTCCTTAGTGGTAAACACCATGACTTTTACAAAACCAGGTGTAAACTAGCACTGGCATGCAGACTTACTGACAGGCGTAAGACACCTTTGTTAGACAATCCCAAGGAGGGAGCACTGCCCAGACAGAGAGGCCCCGAGGAAGCACACAGCATGCCCTGGTGTGGCTGCCTGCTTGAGGAGACAAGGGCCCCATACCTGGGAAAGTGAGTCGGGGAGTGAGGAAGGATGCCAACCCGGCGAGGAGGTGCCCTGGAAGGCTTTCCAAGAGCGCCTGCCTGGCTGCAGAGAGGACACCCGAAGGAAGAAAGGTGCTAGAGGCATGACCACCACAGCCAGGGCCTTCTCCTGCCAGCCCCCAGGTGGGGGCTCAGTCCCTAGCACCTCCCCACTAGGCAGTGAGTGCCCCTAGAAGGAAGGTGGCACAAACCTCACCCGGGCTTCTTTCCAGGTGCCCACCCAGTGAGAGCGCACAAGCTGGTGCCTTCCTGATGGCCCAGAACACAGGACACTGAGGCCAGCCAACCTTCATGGCACCAGGAGGTGGCCTACTCTGGCTGTGTCCCTGTCCGTCAGCAGCCACATGGACGGTGGGGTGGAGGTGAAAGGTCTTTGTAACTCTGACCAATCCTATTTTTTCCTTTCTGTTTTGAAAGGTTGCTGATAGTTTAAGAGAAAGAGGAAAGAAAAATGCTCCCTCAATGCCAGGGAAATGTTTCTCTTTCAGCTTCTCACGGCAGATCTTGGCCTTAAAAGGCGACATATGCTTGGCTTCTGCTGCGGGGCCAGGAGTGGCCAGAGCCAGGCAGGGGACAGGGCAGGGCCCAGCCCAGGCCCGGAGCACCCAACACACAGCAAGCTTGTGGGGAAGATACCTGGGCTCCTCCGGGGCTGGAACACAGGCATGGATACACAGACACCAAGGCTCCCGGCAGGAGCTCCTGGGGCCCATGATGGTGGCCTGGCACAGCAAGGTCTCCAGGAAGAGCTCTACAGATATCCTTGGACATGTCTACTCCCTGTCCCCAGCACTGCTCTGATCTCCAGCATCAGATCATGCTATGTGCAGAGTTCAAGCACCATTCTGTCCGAAAGCCCAGGCCAGCCTGTAATCTAACACCGGGCACATGGAACCAGCCTCACTGAGCACTGTGGGACCTGCCCACGCCCCACATCCACAGGGCAGGTGCTCCCCGGGACCCTGGGCCTGGCCCTCATCACCACCAGGTTGATCCCCTGCCATGGGCCCAGCCCCACCTGGACAGCCACACAGGCTGAGCTCAGCCTCCCTCTGGAGGGGCCCTACTGCACAGCAGGGCAGACTACAGGCTGCCAGTCCAGCTGCTGACCCACCTCATGCTTTGTGAGCAACAGGCAAAGCCATCTTGGGAATAAGGCACCCCCTTGAGTCCTGATTTCAGGGCCTGCCTGGGGAGGTTGCCCTGCGAAGAGAGCCCTGTCACAGAGCAGTAAATGGGGAACCCTTCCAGACCGAGGCTACCCTCCACCTCTGGTTCTCAGAGCCACCAGTCAGGCAGTGCCTAGGGACCTGGCTCCCTCTGTGACAGGCCATGAGGTCCTGGGCTGGGCACTAGCATCTTGCCTCCTCTTCTGGGCACCGCTGCTTTGGAACAAACAGGCAGGTGCACACCAGGACCCATGAGCTCTTCCTCCAGGTTCACGCTGACCTCATCACCCAGGACTGGCCTGGGGTCCCTAAGGTTCCTGAGGTCCCTGCACTCCAGGACAACCTTCCTGCCAGACCTCGATTCTGTGGACCCTGGTCCCAGGGCCTTCTCCAGCTGGGCCCCACGGGGCAGGACCAAGGGGACACATAAGGCCTAGCCTCTGCTTCGGGAAGGATCTGGAGACTCAATGGAGGTAAGACAGCAAAACACTTTCAACCCTGCTTCCCTCCCTCCTGGGAGGGGCTCAGCTGGGACACCAGCTCTGCTAAGCCAGCCCCAATCCACCGGCCCAGGGCCTCTGTCCTTATGGCCATCCTTGGGATCCTGGTTCTGAAACAGGTTTTTTCAGCCTTGCCCCAGAGGCCTACCCAGGATGTGGTCTTGGTGGCCTAGCTGCCCTGCCAGGCAGTGGCCCCATGGGCCTCCTCTGCTCCCCACATGGCTCACAGAGGGGGACTGGGCCAGAGGCACCAGGCCTCAGCCCACCCACAGGGCTGCTGTGACCTGGGGGAAGGGAGCCCCCAAAACAAGCCCTGCCTGACAGCTGGGCTGAGCCTGGCCTCCACAGGGCAGGCACCTCCTGAGATGACCAGGCACTACCAGGATGACCTCTGTCCTGCCTCCAACTCACCCCTCATCCCAAGCTCCTGACACCTTCACTGCTGCCATGGATGCATACTCCACCAGAGCACCTGCCCACACGGCCAACTTCACTTGCTCCTCTAAGACCCGTTAAAGCCACACCCCACCTCCAGCCAGCCATACCCTGTGAGGCTGTGCTCATCGGCCTCAGGCGAAAGTGGATCCTTGCCACTGCAGGGTGCCCTGCCTGGCATCCCTGGTGGCCAAGGAGCAACAGAAGCTTGCAGATTTTAAAAACAGAAAGAATCTTTGGGGTATCTGTTGTGTCAGCCAGGGGGCCTTGGGTTCCCAGGCACAGAGCAGGGGCAGCTGTCCCCAGCAGGGTGGTGTGGGTGCTGAGGCAGAAGCAAGACCCCCGAGGAGACTGAAGGCCTGGGAATGGCAAGGAGCAGTTCCAAGAGGCCCCTAGCAGAATACAGTGCCCTAAGAAAGGAGTGGCCAGGGTAATACTGTGGGGGCAAGGAGTGGTATAAAGAGCTCAGAGACACAAGTCCTGAAGCCCGGGCCTGAGGAATCGCTGTCTGAGCAGCATTCAGGGGAAGCAAAGAGGAGAACATGGTGGAGCCCTCTCACCAGGGACCTCCACATTTTTTGGCCAGGGTGACTGTGGGCGCTGCTCAGCCCCCCGAGCCCAAGTCGAGGCTCGCAGGACCTCTTTCCCAACACTGGCTGGGCAGTGCCTCCTTCGAGGACGTAACATGGGCAGCTCGGCAGGACCCCGCTCCCTGGCTGAGCCCTCCCAGCCTCCCTCCTGTTTGCCAACCACTACCCAACAAGGACAGCAGACTGGACACGCAGGTGAGGGCACCTTCTACCCCCAGCCCAGCGGATGCAGCTGAGGCCTCCATGCAGCCTAAACTGTGTTTCTAACACTGGCAGACCCCACCTGGACCACATCCTGCATCTCCCATCCCATCCCTCAGCACCCTGCCTGGCATAGGCTTGGCCCAAACACTGTGGAGAGGACACACGAGTTCCCTTGTCCTGTGGCCCCACAGACCAGGCGTACTTTCACCAGCCTCTCGTGTCCCCAGTACACTAGGAGATGCATTTTGCTGGAAAATGCCCAGGTGGCAGAGAAAGAGACAGCAGCTCAGAGCCAAAGGCCCATGCAAGTCAGGAGCCGCTGCAGCCCCCCAGGGCCACAGCCCTCCCTCTTCAGCCACTCCTCTGTAAGGCCCAGCTACAGCGCCCTGTCCAGTGATACCTCCCTCCTCTAGTGGAGCAGCCTCTGCTAGGCAGGCAGTGCCTGTAGCCAGGCAGTGCCTGCAGGCCACCCCCATACATGTGCAGACACACGCGTGTGCACATGCTTGCACACACCATCGATGTCAGCCCTGCTCCAGATTAGAGCCAGAGACACCACCTGCCCACCTACGCTTTCCCAAAGTCTCACGCCTTTGTACCAGAACCAGGCAGGCTGGCTCTCTGGTTTCCACCTGGACCTCCTGAGCAGCGAGGCCAGGGAGAGAAAGACGGAGCCAGAGGTACCTGGAGATGGCTGGGCACACAGAACAGGCGCCCCAGGACTTCCTGGCCAGGTCCCAAGGGGGCCACAGGCTGCGCTCACTCACAGCCTAAGAACCCTGCTCTGGGGGCTGCGATGAAAGGAGCCTCAGAAAAGCAAGTGCAGAGATTGACTGTGAGACACTGTGAGATGACAGGCAGCCAGCTGCATGGAAGGGAAGGGCAGATTCCCAGAACACATGTCCTGAGTGACCCTGCCAGGATTCCTGCCCTGCTGGCTGAAACACAGCTCCAGGCTCCAGAAGCCAAGGCATGTCCAGAACTCATGCACCCACCTGTACATGCCACTCACACGCCAGCACACTAACACACGCATGCACCCATACATGCGAGCACACTTGCACCCTAACATCATGTACACACACTACACCCATTCACATACTAGGTGACACAAACCAACACGCGTGTATATACATACCAGGCTGGGGGCACCATGCGGATCAGAAAAACAAGAGGCCAGAGAACTGTTAGAAACAGTATTTTTGGCAAACACCCTCACAGCAGCCAGCCTGGCACCAGGTATCTGGGGGCACCCCACATTACCTCTCTGGACAAGGACTCTTGAGGACAGCTCCAGGTCACCCCTACCTCTGAGAGCCAAAGCCCCTGCCTGCTGGTGGTGAAGGGCCCCCGAGGACCAGGCAGGACCGTATGCTGGTGAGACACAGTGAGGCCAGAAAGGCCCCTCCAGCCCTGGTGGGGGACTGGGCTGCCTCCCTCCTGGGGTTCAGGGTGAAGGTCTCTCCCATGGCAGCAGGAAGTACAGTGGGTCAAGGAGAACCTCACTGAGTAAAGTTTCAGACCAACTCTGGCTTCTCCTGGGTGATGCACTGACTCACTGGAGTTGAGGCTGGCTGCAGGCTTCATCAGCCATCTACCCAGGGGTGGCCTGCCCGCCTGCCCATGGCTGACCAGCACTGCCTTCCCTGGAGGCAGCTGGGGCCACAGCCCATCCTGACTGCCCTCCTGCTGTAGGCTGTTACCTGAGTACTTTGCTGACTGCCTGAAGCACCATTTTGCAGCAGAATCCAGTTTTGGGAGGCTGGCTGAGCAGAGCTCTGTCTGCAGGGAGACCACAGTGATCCCCGAGCATGATGAGGGAGACTGTTGGCTGGTGCGTAGGGGCCAGGCCAGGCTGGCTGGTCAGCTCCGTCCCTGGTTCCCTCCCTCGGAAGTGCCCTCCGCCCTCGATCTGGGCCAATGAGGACGCCTGCAGAGAAAAACATTACCGCCCAAGCTGGCTAGACTCAGGAGTGGCTGAATTGCCTTTTCAGAGCTATGGAGAGCTGGCTAGGCGGGGCTGGGCTGAGCAGGGCCAGGAGGAGGGACCTGGGAAGGGCCTGTCACAGAGGCCCCAGGTCACACTTTGAGGGGGCTGATGGCAGCTGGCCCCAGGTCAACCCAGGAAACCAGCAGGCAGGCAGGGCTGGTTCAGCAAGCACCCTCAAGCCAGGACAGACAGAGTAGACACAGGCTGCCATCTCTCCCCTGGCTCCTGGGGCACTGGGAAGGGTACTGTGCTGGCCCTGGGCAGGACTGCCAGCTGGGAACACTGCCACCAAGGCCCAGTGCCTGATGGAAACATCGGAAACACTTCCTCATGGGTGCCCGAGAAGCTGTGTGGCCAAGGCCTGCCTCACGGCTGCTCTGCACACTGCTCATCACCAAGCCGTGAAGATCAAACTCCTGGAGAGGGACAGTACCACCTTTTGTGGGTCTGGGCCCACAGCAGCTGCAGTGTGGTCCAAGGGCTTGGGAGGAGGTCCATATGGCAGCCAACATGGGCCACATGGGGCACTGTCCAGACACCTGACCCTTCCCTCAGACCCACAAAGTCCCTCCGCAGTAAGCATCAGGTGGGCAGAAGCAAAGGGAGGGAACATCCCCAGAAGAACCCACCACACAAGGGCTCCAGTCTGGCTTAAATCTGTACACATGGAGGAAAGGCTTGGTTTTCCCTCCTGTTCTTTTTGTGTCCTAGACCTCATCCAGGATCCCACCAGACATGTGGTCCTGGGGCTCCTCTTGGCTGTGACAGCTTCTTGCCCTCATGATTGGACACCTATCGGTTCTGAGGGTGCACTGTGGGGCCCCTAAGCTGGGATCTGACAGGTGTTTTTCTTAGGGTCAGATGGGCTGTGGTCTGGGAGGAAGACCAGAGGCAAAATGCCTCCACATCACCTCCACCAAGGAGACGCATCCCAGTGATGTGCCCAATCTCCTGGCTGGGTGTGTCGGGCTTCCGGGGTGCAGTGACTCCTTCCCTTCTGGGGAGGGAAGTCATGCTATGCATAGCCATGTGCAAAGGGTGGAGAGTTCTTCCTCACCAGCTTGAGGGTACAGCATTTACATGACTTACTTGGAATTCTCTCCCGTTTATTTATTTTTTATTTTTTGGTACCAGGGATTGAACTCGGGTCTTTGGGCTTTCGAGGTAGGTGGTGGAACCACTGAGCTAAAGCCCCGGCCTCTCCCATTTATTAACTGACTGACTCTCTTACTAACATCAGTGTGGAATCCCAAGTATTTATGTCACAGCTTGAGATGAAAAGCACTACTTTACTCTGCTAATCTGACGGGCCAGCTCTGGTGCCGGGGGGTGCCCCACTGCTGCATGGGTATGTCTGGGTGCTTCCACACTGTCCACTACCATAGGAAGCCTTAGGTTCGTTTGGAGCACTTCCTGCCCCAGCTGAGGAATCAGCCACTTCTTCAAGGAGTCCTGGCTCCCTACTAGAGAATATTAAAAACGGGGATCAGAGCGCTGAGGGTACCCTTGCTCCCAGCCTCTCTCAGCTGCACAGCATAGAGCTATGCGTGCATGCACAGCTATACATTTAACCTCTGCCCTCGCCTGTGTGCAGACCCCTCTAGGAAGGAGCCCCTTCCAGGGTTCCAAGGCAGCAGTACTTGCTGCTTCTTCTCACACAGATGCTCCCCTGCATCTGTGTGCACTTAACAGCACACAGGAACAATGTCTTGACAGAGTCCAGTGAACATAAAAGAGAACAGAGAGGACAGTGACGCCTGTGATGATTAAAACACCCTGGAAAGACACACACAGGAAACAGAGAGAACTCACAACCCAAATACATTAGCATTAGAAAATCACAGAAACGGTGACTTAAAAGAGGTTAAAGAACTCAAAATAAGAATCAGAAATGAGAAGGCAAACCAGGAAATGAAGTCTGAACTTTAGAAAGAATACAAAGCCAATACTTACACAAGTGGAAAATGGAAATAGAAAGGATTTTCTAAAGAAGAAAGAAATGAGCAGACCACTTCCAACACAACAGAATGATGGGAACTGGTCTTGACCTCTACCATGGCCAACAGCAACACTGGGAAAACACAGGAGGCAGCACAGCTCGGGCAGGCAGAGGGCTCCACGCCTGGTACTATTGGACTGCTGGAATTTGTGAGGTGGGAGGATTCACAGGATGGAGCTACAGAGAAGGGCTGCAGCCAAATTTGTAAGCAGCTGAGGGTGTGCAGGGCAAACCACCCCAAGGCTGGTGGAGAACAGCTCCAGGGAGAATGCACTGAGGGGAGACTCCAGAGGGAATGGGTCAGGGACAGGGAAGGACAGTGCCCAGCCTGAAGACAGGGGCAGCCACAGCAGCCCAGAGCAGGGGCTCCTTTAGACCAGTCCTAAAGAAGCTCAGCAACAAGTCCCAAGAGAATCCCACAGACCCGAAGCAGGCAAGACACAACAGGGAGCATCTAGGGGCTGAGACTGAGTAGCAGTGCCTGCACAACGTGCAGCGCACGAAACTCAACTTGTGGGCTAAAAGGCAGAAAAATGAAACCTGTAGCCAGGAGCCAAAAGCCAATGCAAATAGGTATACAAATACAAAGAAAGAACAAAAAAAGAAATTTTTAAAAAGGGTCTAGCTCAGTGTTCTAGTACCTGCGTAGCTTGAGAGAGACCCTGGGTTCAAATCCCAGTACAAGAAAAAACAAAACAAAACGAAAAAGAACACACAAATATACAGATGACACTGTGACACTGCCATGAGTGACACTGAAGCAGAGCTCCTGGAAGGGTGGTGAAGAAAGCATCTTGGGGCAGCGATACAGAGGGGAAACTGGGTGGGGGCAGCCAGCCAGGCAAGGTGGAGGAATGTGTGTGGTCAGAGCCCTGGCCTGCTGCAAGAGAGGAGAGGCACCACGACTGGAAGGCTCCAGGTGGGGACAGGATGGGAAGCCATATGAAGGCACATGAGGGTGATGACATGATCCACTGATGCCCCTCAGGGTCCCTCTGGCTGTGGTGTGAGCTGCTGGGGTGGGCACGTGGACAGAGCGCCAGGCCCAGAGGTAGCACAGCAAAGGGCATCGAAGCCGCCCTTGAGACCACTGTGTATCTGTACTGGGCCACTCTGTGTTGTGACTCTGTTCCCTCGGCTCACAGTTCTGGAGGTGCAAGGGTCTGCTCTGGCGACCTGCCCACTAGCTGCCAGAGTGCCAGGCATGCAGGGCGTTATGGCGAGCTGGGCACATCTGTCTGGCTTCTCCCCCTCTTCTTTAGCCACTAGGACTAAACCATGGGCTCCACCCTGATGACTTTAATCCTGATCACTTCCCAAGGGCCCCACTTCAAAACACCAGAGCCAGATTAAGCTTTTATCCTCTTAATGCCTCACTGTGGGAATTAAATTTCAACACAGAATGTTTGGGGGACACATTGGCTGTCCCGACCATAGCTGCACCTGCCGGATGGCTACCTCAGATGCCTCACCAGGTGCTGACAAGGCCCTGGGCAGCTGGCCCTCCCCTTGGTTGCTGGAAGGAGTCAAATGGCACAGCTGCTCCAGCAAGCAGTCTGGCGATACCCGGAGGGCCAGGGCCACAGTTCCTTGGACTCGGCCAGTGTCTCCCGGGCACTCAACCCAGAGAAGCAAAACCGACGTCCACACAAATCCTGGGCACCAGTGTACAGAGTGGCTCCATCATAACGCCCTGCACTGAAGACAGCCTGTGGGCCCTTCAATAGGTGCATGCGCAGCTACAACAGCGAGCACAGTGCAGTACTATGCAGAAGCGAAGGGAAACAAATACTGTCAGAACAACTCGGATGGCTTGCAAAGACATTATACTGAGTGAAAGAAGGCAGCTCAAAAGGCCACAAAAGCTATGACTGTACTTACATGATGCTAGTGACAGGGACAGATCTGTGGTCATCAGCAGTGAGTGGTGAGGGGAGAGGTGACTGAATATGCTTGTTATATGGATTGTGGTGGTGGCTGCAGAAAAGATTCCTTCTCGAAAAAGTTCACTTTATTATATGATCATTAAAAAAAATTAATAGAGAAATTAAATCCTAAATAAAATAAAATGTTAGAAGCAACAAAAACTTCAAAAGCAATGAAAATAAATATATTTAAAGATCTGGAGGAGGAAAGTATGGCTACAACGAGGAAAAAGATCAGGGCTCTAGAGAATGATAAACTCCAAAAAAGAAATTTCTAGAACTAAAAAAGAAAAAAATCTGAAATGAAATTTTACGATAGGATTAATAGCATATTAAATAATGCTAAAGAAAATATTAAAATAAAAACATTCTTACTGAAGTTTATAGATAGCAACTAAAACAGAAATTGGACATTTTTAACTATAAATGCTTATATTTGAAGAGAAGACTTAAAATCAAACGATCCACACATCCACCTTAAGAAGTAAAAACATGTATATTGAATACAAAGTGAGAGGAAATGAAGAGAAATCAATGAAATTAAAAATGAACAATAATGAAGAATTAATTAACTGCAAGGTTAGCCTGGAAAGTTTCAAGAAAACTGATAAATTTCCCAAGTGATCAAAAAAGAAGAGGAAACAGTGGTAGGGGGGAGGCATAAATCCCCAAAATTGAATATAAAAGGGGAGATTACAGATCCCACAGACATTTAAAGGATAACAAGTTGTTTCACAAAGGAAAGTTATCAAAATTGACATAGGAAGCAGAAATTTAGAATACTAGAAACCTCCCTACAATGAAATGCCAAGTGCAAGTGTCTTAAAAACAAATTTTATCAGTCACATGAAGTAACACTAACCACATACACAATCTTTCAGAAAAGAGGAGGGCCTGCATAGCTCTCCACTGCATACCCCTGCAATACCACAAGAAGACATTATAAGAACAGGAGTATCACAGACCAGTGTCTTTCAGAACTCATATGCAAAATTCCATGACATAATATAATAAATTGCCTTCAGCAATATATCAAAATATCAATATAGGGCAGGGATTTAGCTCAGTGGTTTCACCACCTGCTGCACAAGCGCAAGGACCCAAGTTCGATCCCTGGTACCAAAAAAAAAGAAAAATAGCAATATATCATAACCAAGAGAGATTCATCCCAGGAATATAAAAACCATTCATTAGCTAATACTTAAAAATCGTTCAATGTAATTCACTGTATTAATGGAATGAATCAGAAAAAAGTACAATTATTTCAACTAAAGGTAGAAACAATATATGGCAAAATACTTATGCAAAAGCTTAGCAAACTGGGAAAAGAAAAGAATGTTCTCAACTGGTAAAGGGCATCTCCAAAAAAATACAAAGCTCACATCAAATATCCAGTTAAAAGACTCAACATTTTCCCCTCAGGCCAGGAACAAGGCAAGGGCTCTCACTATTCAGCGCCGTGCTGTGGTCTGAGCCAGTGCATTGAGCTGAGATAAAAGGGCATGCATAGTAGGAAGGAAAGGGCATCTTGTGTGACACAATATGACTGTACAGAGAGAAAAGTCCACGGAGAGCACACCACATTGGCAGAGCTGCTAGGTATATCCATAGTACCAGGGCCAGCAGGTCAGTAGGAAATAAGGTTCATTCCTGTATAACAGAAACGAATAAATGGAAAAGAAAGTTTATAAATTCTTACAACAGAATTTTTAATGTAGAAATAATTCTAAAACTGTACAAAGCCTCTCATTTAAATAGTGCAAATCAATGCTGAGAGTAATTAAAAGTATAAGTAATGAAGAAAGTCACCATGGTCATAGATCAGCAGACTCAATATTGTTACAATGTCAATCTTCCTAATTCAATACAATCCTACCAAAAGCCTAGCACAATTTACTTTTTAGAAATTAACAGGAAGACTCTGAAATGCACATGAAAATGCAAACAGACTTAGTAATTGAACCATTCTTACAAAAGAAGAGCCAAGGGCTCATTTCAAGACCTATTTACAGCCACAGTGTTCAAAAGCCTGTCCCTGATATCAATATGAACAGAATAACATTCGCAAACAAAGCACACTTACATGCTCAACTGGATTCCAACAAAGATGTGAAACCACTGAATAGGAAAAGCAAAGTATCTATAATAAATAAGACTGAGAAAATGGAATATCCGTAAGGAGTAACAAACACCCTAAAGCTCTACCTCATACCAGATGAGTCAGAGACCTAAACATAAAAGAAAATTACAAGGTGTCTACAATAAAGCTAACAGGCAAAGGTCCTTAAGATCTAAACAGCACTAACCAAAATGAAAAAAGCCAGGTGAAATACATTTCACCAAACTAGTCACACACACACACACACACACACACACACACACACACGCACGCACGCACGCACGCACACACCCCCATTCAAGGTACTGTTTTAAAAAAACAAATGGGCAAGTCACAGGCTGCGTGGATCTCACAAAGACTCCTATATGTCCTACAGAAAGCAGTCCTGCACCTCGATAAAAGACAGCTCCATTTTCAGGAAAGGTAGATGTCTGAAGAGACACCACAGAGGACAATATTTAGCCAGCCAAGCAGCACAGAAGATAGTGCTCAGTGCGGGTTGGCTGCTGGGGACATGCAGGCTCTGCCCACCATGAGACCTAAAGAGTGGCTCACCCAGGAGACCATGAACACTGGGAACCTGAGAGGAGGCAGGACAGCCTGAGCTCCACACTACTCTGGGGAGCATGCAATGGCACAGCCATGGCGGACATCACTGGTATCTCTTTTAAGGTTAGAAATGCACCTATGAACCAACCATGGCTGCTTACCCAAGAGAAAACAAGAATATCTGTCCACATACTCATACAAGAATGGTCACATACGAAAATTACTCACAACCACAAAGAACTGGAAACAACCCAAAAGCCCTCGAACAGAGGATGTCTAAACAAGCCGTGGCATATTCACACAGTGGACCACTGCTCAGCAAGCAAAAGCATTGAAGCCACCATGGCTCAACCTCACAGACATTCTATGGAGGGCCGATGCCATGAGCAAAAGAGCAGCGACCATATCATTGTGCTTACACGATGTTCTAAAGAGGGCAAATCAAACCAGCCTTTGAAGAAAATCACAACATGGGTGTCTCCTGGGACAGGGGGCAGGTGTTCGGAGGGAACTGCTGGGATGGTAGAGCATGCTGCATCTCAACTGGCATGGCTACAGGTGAATTCACGTTTGTGAAACTCACCTGATCTACATTTAAAATCCGTAATATCATCGTCCAGCTTTTAAGAAACTAAAAGTTTGCGAACAGGAAGAAGGAGCAAGCATTTGAGAAAGGTGGCAGATAAACTGAAGAGAAAGACAGCCTTGAAGCTAGAGCCTGAAAGCCAAACCAAAACCACCCACCCCAGAGTGCCCAGTCCACAATGACAGTGCTTGCACACATGGCAGGTTACACCGAAGGGAAGGGAGCCATGCCTGCAGCGGCCTCAGTGATACTTCCCCTCAGAAGCCTGCCACCATGAACTCGATGCTTGTCCTGCCCAATTCCGAAGCTGCGGCCCAAAGCCAGTGTGACAGCGCTTTGAGGCAGAGTCTTTGAGAGGTCAGCCCCCATGGTGGCACTGTAACCACACGGGAGGACTCTAAGTGGAGGTCAGGGGAGGCTGCACACCCCAAAGATCTCCAGCCGTCACACACTCTGCCAGGAAGGGTGGCACCACCTAGAGCTGTCTCGCCTCCTGATGAAAAGAACCTGAACACTGACAGCCCAGTGTCCAGATCCAGCTACCAATGGGGGTGCTGAACAACCCACAAAATCCACACACAGGAAGAGCAACCTGGTCCAACCAACAAAAATGCACAGAAGAAAACAAAAGGGTGAGACTGTGGATTGAAACGCAAGGGGGTAAAGCCCGCAGCCTGGCTGACAGTACTGTGCCAACGCTGCTTTCTGCTCTGACCGGCACTGCAGCCACTGGGAGGCTGATGAGGGTCACTGGGTTCTGTGCTCTGTGCACCCTGTGAGCTTATAACTACTTCAAAATATAAAGCTAAAAAGGGACTGAGTCTGTCTGCAGACGTAGAGCATGACTCTTATTTGAATCCACATTTGAACACACTGGAACAAGTTGCAGGAGACTAGAGGAGGACCCGAGACGACACTGAGACTGCCTTTCACATCCAGGAGGAAATATTCATAGGTGAAAACGGCACATATCCAGAGTCTGCGATGTGCCAGGGAAGCTCCAAGTGTGCTGGACAAGAGCTTGGAGGCAGCATGCCCCTGGACCGCTCACCCTTATGACCAGTGGGGAACGCAGCCCCTGTGGAGGAGCACACAGCACAGAATGTCTGTGAAGAGACAGAACTTCCCTTCAGTCCTCCAGTCCCCCAAAGGGCCAGGGCCACTGAAGCTTGGAGGTACATGATCAAACCCCAAGACTGGACAGGCAGGGGTGTCACCTCGAGGCAACAACCGTGGTAGTGTAATGCCAGATGTGTTGGGAACATGACCTTTCTCAATGACGGATGTGCCATAGCACTTCTGGGATTACAAAGCCCTCAAAGGGTGGGTGCCAGTAGGTACACACACAGCTCATGCCCACAGTACAACCAGCAAGGCTTCAGCTCCCAATCCCTGTGCCTGGCTTGAGCAACACACTGAACTTTATCGGCATCCCTGGGGGCTTCTCTGTGGTTGGCTCCCAGGAGGGGAAAGCTGATGGTGACCCTCACAGAGCCTCCAGTGCCCCTGTGCAGAAACCACCAGGCCCACCCATGAAATCAGGCAGCTGGGAGTGGTGAAGTCAAAATTCACACCAGAGGAGGTGACCACATGACATTCTTCCTGTCAGCAGGGGCCAGACCTCAGTCTGTGCTGCTGTGACCTCAGGCAGAATAATAAACCTCAGCAGTGCATTTAACCCCTTCCCAACCACCTCCCTGCCCACCATGTCCAGCAAGGACAGCAGAGGGGAGCATAGCCCTCAGGAAGCTGGCCCAGCCTCATGCTGCCTCTCTCCTCTGGAGTGCCTGCTGGGTGTGGCACGCATAGACAGCAGGACGCCTAATGTCCTGACCACGCAGCAAATGACCTGGAGAACTGACACAAGGGCAACCCAACAAAACCTATTTGCAAAGTACATGTCTATGTTTAAAAGACTAAACTACAACAACTACTGAAGACTGCAAAGATTTCTTGGGGCTGGGGATTTAGCTCAGTGGTTCCGGTGCCTGCCTCGCAAGTGCAAGGTTCCAAGTTCAATCCCCGGTACCAAAAAAAAAAAAAAAATAGGAGTTCTCAAGAATTACACAGAACTTCCAGGTAGAGAAGACGGGCTCAACTGCTAGGACCCCATGTGTGAAATCTCTTCGGGGCTCATAAGATGCTCACCTGTATCTGTGCACACCCTAACCTCTGCCCACCTCTGTCCAAGGAAGCGCGGCAGAGGTATGCTCTCAAGCCTGTGGTTCCTGCCATCCAGTGGGGACTCTGCTGATGAAGACCCTGGATGAGGCAGTTCGGGAACTTGGCTGGCCTACAGCTGTGGGCAGCGTGATCCGATGGACAGGCAGAGATGCCAGGAAGTGCAGCACAGTTGCTGCTGCACACTGGGGCACACCAGCACCTCTGCACGGGGCTGCCACTTGGAAAGAAAACAATACAAGAGTTGGCCTTTCTTGGTCACCAAAGAGGCCACCATGGCCACACATTAGAGAGAACAAAAGACTGTCTAGAAACATACCATCCTGAACACGCCCAACCCCACCTAATCTCAGAGGCCAAGTGAAGTCAAGATGGCCAGTGCTTGGGTGGGACAGAGCAAAGTAACTATACAGTTGGAAAAACAGAACAATTAACCCTCAGTGTTCTACACATCACTGACCTCAGACTCCAAGGCCAAGCAAGTGAGCAGCAGGAGCAGTTGTTAATTGAGCAGGTGTGGAGTGACAGGTGGTGCACCAGCAGGCTCACCTCCACACCCAAGGCCACAGGATAAACTCAGTGGATGTCCACACCTGTCAGGATGAAGCAGTGGGCCTGGGCTCACCTCCCATCTGAAACGTCAGAGCACTGGGCAAATCTGGGAAATGATAGTTCCCAAGATACTAGCTGGACACCAGGCAGCAAAGGACTGTGTGACCCCTGTGGCATGGGTAACCACAGGGGCCTCTGGATCACAGCTCTGGCTGATGAAAAGGGCACAGAAAAGGGGCCTGACAAGGTCCAGCAGGTGGCTGAGAGGAGTCACCTGGTGAGACAGGGGAGCCAGAGGTCTCAGAGTCTTCGGACACCCAAGAGGGGAGCTCTCAAAGGCCTCCCAAGTCCTCAGCCAAGCATTCACAGCCTACACGTATGAGAGCTACCAGTGTGAGAAAGACTGCCTGGAGGACCAGGGGACACCCTCAGGCTCACGTGGCAGCTTCCTAGATGTCAAGGGAACCATGAGGAAGGTTCAAAAGCAGACCAGCTTCCATAGGGCCTCCTCACTGAACTCCCCTCCCACTGCCCAAGGAGCCCTGTGAGGCACCTGCTGGCCTTTCTCACTCAGTCATCCTCCAGAGTCTCCCCAGGCATGAGGGAGTCACCCATTCTCCCAGGTGCTCTCTCAGACCCCATCTCCCATCCACTAGCAAGTCCTCATGGATCTGGCCACAAAATACACCGGGATCTGGCCTCTTCCTGCTGGGTCCTGGGCCGGGTCCTGAGCCATCACTGACCACTGCAGGGGCAGGGCTTCCTCCTTCCTTACCCCAAGTTGTGTGCAAGGTTCCTACAAACTTAACTTCAGTCCCATCCCTCCTCTGCTCAGAATGGCCCCTAGCTCCTGTGTCTCAGAGAACAGACCATGTCCTACCAGTGCTCTGACTGCCCTTCAGGAGCCCCTCTGAGCCCTCACCCTCCTTCCACACCTTGCTGCAGCCACACGTTTCTGCTACTCCCCCTGCTCCTGGCTCAAGCTGAGACTTTTCCTCAGACTGTCCTTCAGCCCAGGCCCTCAGGTCCCTGCTCCTGAGCAGCCTCTTAGGAGGCCCTCCCTGACCCGCCTCGTGCTGTCCAGCCACACTCCACGGGCCAGCGTGTTTGCCCTATTAGGATGTACAGCTCTAGGGCATTCTAACTCCCAACACCTCTACAGGAACAATGTTGATGAATGAAAGAAATTGCAAAATTAGCACCACAGCCAGAAAACAGCTCTGAAGGCACAGAGAAGTTATGGGTGGGTGGCAACCAAGCAAATGAGCAAAAACCTGTCTTCTGCCTTTCAGTATATTCTTCTCCATCCTGTGGTCTGAGCCAACACCATGTTCTGTCCCTGACCTTCCCCGAAAGTCCAGGCAATGCCATGGCTCATTCTGAGGCTGGGATGGTCAGTGTCTCGGGAACTGTCATTTCCCAGATTTGCCCAGTGCTTTGCCGTTTCAGATGGGAGGTGAGCCCAGGCCCACTGCTCTATCCTGACAGCTGCGGACATCCGAGTTTATCCCATGGCCTTGGGTGTGGAGGTGAGCATGCTGATCCACCACCTGTCATTCCACACCTACTTGATTTATGGAACTGCTCTTGCTGGTCATTTAACCTTGGAGTTTGAGGTTGGCAATGTGTAGTACACTGACCAGGGCAGGGCACTCCTACATGGCGACCTCCAAGTGGCATGCTGGGGGATGGCTGCCCACAATGACCCAGGTAGAAGGGACCACATTCCTCAAAATGACCTGTTGATGCTGTCATCTGGGGAAAACTGGGCTCTGGAAGCCAGGTGCTCAGTCTCCCTGGGTCTCTGGGCACACCTCCTCGAGGAGGCGCTGGCTCTGGAGTCTACCTGGTGCAGCCTTGGAGCTTAGGTGCCCAGGGTAGCAGGCAGGAGTAGGGGTAGTCTTTCTTCTGGTCACTTTCTGTGGAGCCCACAGACCTTTCTCAGTAGCCTACGAGGTCAAAACTCACCATGATGGGTTTCCTGAGGCCCCCTCAACCTCCTCCATGAGGGTCCCGGCAACACCTGCCCACGGGAGTAGCCACTCTGCCCAGCTGCCCCTGGGGGCTCAGCCTGTAGGACACACAGCACAGAGGGACCCTGCCCTCCACTTGACGGCCCCCTTTAGGAGGCACAGATGGCATGAGAGTTCAGAGGGGTTGGGGCAGCAGGGCATCTGTGCAAGACAACCATGGCAGCGCACTCCCGAGTCCAGAAGATACTCCCCATCCTCTATGCCCTCAGGCTAGGGGCTTCCATACCCAGTGGGCTGAGTGGCGTACTCTGCCCCTTGATCAGAGGCAATTTTCAGGGCAGACCTGGTGAGACTGAGATACCCACAACCCTGCCCCCAGTGCTAGCACCTGGCACAGACACCAAATGGCCCCTCTGTCTACGGCTTTATACAAACAGTAGGCTGAAATGCCAGGAAGGGAAGCCAGCCCTGGGAATATCCCATACACCCGGCAGTGCAGTGCCCACAGGTTGCTGAGGGTGGGCCTCATCCAAGACCTGGGCTTGGGAGAGGATTCCAGGACTCGGGTTCAAAGCTGTCTTCCACTCAAGCCCAGCACTTGCCAGAACAGACACTTAAAAACTGAAGACAGCCACAGGGAATGCTCAACTCCTATCTGAGCTTTGAAGAAGCTACTTTCTTCTGCTTCTTCTCTCAAGAAAACTTGGACATGCATTCCAGAACACACACCACCCGAAGCCAGTGGGCCCAAGGCAGGTCTCAGCAAGGCTGCCAGGGAGGAGACACCTAGCCAAATGAGAAGGTCTACATAGCACAGACCGAGGCCACCTCAAGCAGGGAGCAGGGACTGGGACTGCTGTGGGCCTAGCAGATCCCAACCTCAGCACTGGGGAGGATGCTTGGCCAGCTGCGTCAGCAGTACCTCCAGACCTAGGAGAGAGAGGTGCCAAATAAAGCTGAAAGCATAGCTTGGAGGGCTCCAGATTCCTGAGGTCCTTGAATACAAAACCTGGAAGATGGGAACTCGGCGTTGTTGATCCTGTTGCTTTAAATCCACAGCAGCTGGTATGGGGCTGAAACCTGGGAGGAGCCTGAAGTATGAAATCTCTGCAGCTCTGAGTCCTAAGCACAACGCCCTCATGCTTTTGCTTATTACCTCAGGGGAGCCTCCCACCCCATCAGATAATCACAGCAGATTGTTTCCATGCCCACTCTAGACACAGGAGAAATGGACATGATAAAGGGTCCACACAAATGCTGATGCCCCCTTACACAGTGGCCACCACTGTCCAGACACACAACACACACGAGCCTCCACTGAATGTATACAGGAGTTTTCTAGCACATGCTCCACCCTACCTGACAGTGCTGGCCACACAGCACAGCATCTAGCTTGGCCAGCCTGTGCATGGACCGCATGGTCATGGACACAGCGAGGCTACGCAGTGCAAGCCTGTGGGTGGCGGTGTGAGTGAGCTATCTGTGTGCATCTGCGTCACTGCACTCCCTGGCCCCTGGCCTGTGTCACTCAGCTCTGAGGCCTGGGCAAGCTGGCACACAGCCTCCTCCTGCCTGGGCCTGGGGATCTGCTCTGACACACGAGTGTCTTACTGCTCGGCCTCCTCGAGGCACAGGCACCTGTGTAGAGCCTTTGCCAACAGGCCGTCCCACCCCAGCCCCTGACCAGAGGGGACTGTCAGGACACAGGGCTCACCTGCTTCCTTCCTGCAGCCCTGGGAAAACGGCAGGCAGCCAGGGATGATGTCAGGTTGTGTCCCTTTTGAGGGATTTCAGGTCTTCAATCCCACCACTGTTTAGGCTACTGGCTACCTTCCCAGCCAGTAGGGTGTGGCTGCTGTTAATCTGCTCACCTCTCCTTTCTAAAAACCTGGCACAAGAAGCACCAGGCTAGCTAATTTAGTTACTTGCTTTCTTTTTCTTTCTCTCTTTCTTCCCTCTGTCCCTCCTCCCCGTCTCCCTTCCTCACTTATCTCTTTGGTTTCTTGAGACAGGGTCTTACTGTGTAGTTCAGGCTGGCCTTGTACTCAGTATGTAGGCCAGGCTGGCCTTGAACTCATGGCAATCCTCCTGGCTCAGCCTCCCAAGTTGGGAGGCTCCTGGGATTACAGGCGTGTGCCACCACACCTGGCAGAAGCACCAAGTTCCTGAATGGTTGTATAAGCCTTGGTTCCATACACGTAGATAGCAGAGGCCCCACGCGGCTCCTGGTAGCTTGAAAGTTTCCAGGCCCAGAGGGTGCCAACGTTTCAGAGACTGGCTGAGAACACCCCAAACGCGGCCTGGACGCAGCCAGACACCCACAACTCCAAGGGCAGGGGGGCAGGTGATTCAAGGACTGTCTCCTTTCTCCCTTGGCTTCACCTTTCACGCCTACTGGCCAGTGAAAAGAAGACAGAAATAGACTCAAACGGTCCCGCCTGACCCTGGGAGCCAGCTGCAGATGACAGAAAGGGTACAAGTGGAGAGGCAGGGACTGCTGAGGAGCAGTGACACCATGAATTCAGTCCTCTACACAGAGGAGAAAGCTACCAAAGCACAGGCCACACAGGAAAACAAGTGGGCTGCAATGAAACCAAGAGCACTTGTGCTTCCAAAGACACCGTTAAGAAAACATGAGTTGGGCCGGGGATGTAGCTCAGTGGTTCCAGTGCCTGCCTTGCAAGCACAAGGTCCCGAGTTCAATCCCCAGTACCCCTCCGCTAAAAAAGAAAAGAAAATATGAGCCACAAACTAATCATACAGCTGATACAGGCCCTATCACCACAACAGATAAAGAAGTGCCAAAGTCAACAGTAAGAAGGAAAATCCTGTTAAAAAGCAGGCAAAGTATTTTAGTAGACATTTCCCCAAGACAGAGAAATGGCTAAGAGACACGTGTACAGTGCCTGCCGTTGCCACTATGTAAGGAAATGCCGTTAAAGCCACAGAGAAAGTGCTCCACCGCCCCCCCCAACCCCCCGAAAGAATCAAGAGGGACTGCAAGCAGGGTGGGGTGCCACCAGCCCTCAGAGCCTCACCCTGCAGGCTGGAAGCCCCGAAGCACTGTGTAGGCCCTGCCTCAGGTTCCACCTCCCTGTGGCCCAGCAGGTTAACCGCTTCCGGGCCAAAGCAAGCATACACATACACCTGTCCATGCTAAAAACTACCTAATGGCCACCAGCAGCGAACAGGTGAGCAAGGTGTCCTCTTGTCATTAAGACATCCTCCTCAGCAACCACAGGAGCCACGCCCTGACAGCAGCAACCCCAGCAGCAGCCGGCATTAAGGGAAGGGGCCAGACACAGAAACTAGGCACTTGGAACCCCGTGCCAGAAGGGCAGTGCTGTGCAGCAGGCAGGCAGCTGCCCAGATGCAGAGGGCACAGGCAACTCCACGCTCCACACTAGGACCATGATGTGCTTCCTCTGCAACACATCTGTCAGAACACACTAGAGTGTGTGCCTTCATCGGCTCAATTTTATAAACGTACAGTGCACAGCTTACATAAGCAGAACACCACATCCCAAGAAGAAAGGGGAGCTCAGTGCCAACCCAGGAATGTGGAAAGAGGCAGGAAGTGAGGCAGGGCACCCCCACCTCAACAGCAGGCCCAGTGGAGCCCCTGCATGCCTTGTACACCCAGACAACACACCCAAGACAGAGCCAGTGGTACAGAAAGTCAGAGGGACCCCTCCCAGAGGTGGGGATGACCATGGAGCTCAAGAAGCAGGAGCAGTGGGAGGTGGGAGGAAGGAGCTGCCTGGCAGGGGGAGCACAGGAGGGGTGCTACAGCCCACATGCGGACAGGGTTCCCACGTAAACATCCTCCTGCTTCAAGTTCACAGTACACCAAACTCCAAAGGATGAAAGTGGTAGCCGGAGCTGTCCAGGCATCTCATCTGGGCCTGGCAGGAGGGCAAAATCATCTAGGGCTCGGTCTCCTTAGGGTGGGGGTGGGGGCATTTCCAGGGACCCGGGGGCCACACTCGGGAGGTGGAAGAAGCACAGTGCCCACAGGCCCAAGGCCATTCCCCTGTGCGCCCTGCCCATCAGCTGCCCTCAGCCCTGCTCCTCCAAGCCTCACAGGCCCTGTGCTCTTCCAGCCAGGAAAGGGTGATGGGCTGTGCCAACCCACCCCACCCTGTGCGTCTGATATAAAAACCTCAGCTGCAAAATTTAGCCCAAGCCGGTCCCACAGGAAGGCAGCTGGGAGCCCACAGAGAGGGAGGCAGAGACGGAAGATACGACCGGGCAGCATGGAGCTGGCCAGAGCCTGCCTGCCTACCCACTGGCTGCTGGCTGCCGGGTCAGACCCCTCCTGAAACACCCTCAAGGGGGCTCTCACAGTGGCCTTGCCAAAGGTACGCTAACCAAAAAACTCAAAACCAGTAGGTTGTTTTCAAAACTACTGAAATCTGGGTAAGAAAAACAGCCTTTTACGAGAGAAACCCAGAGAGAAACTGCAGGGTGCCTTGCCTGGAGGGACAGAGGTGTGTCCAGAGGGGAGGTGGAGTGGCTCCCTCCAGGACTCCTCCAGGCAGCCCGGCCCACCACCTGTCCCAGGTCTGGGCCATGCCAGGCAGCCTGTCCCAGGGGCACAGGGTGGCACTGCGCCAGCACAGCTCCTGGCCCACTCGCAGGGCACATGGCCTGGCCCACCACAGCCACACGGGAGTCAAACACTGAGCACCCAGGGATCTGTGAACTTGACAGTGACCAGGCCAGCAGTCAGCACCTGGTACTGTGGGGGCCCCACACCTCACCAGTCCTCACCTGCCCTGGCTGATCCACAGGTGAAGGTGGGCTGGCCACCGTGAGATGACCCGGGGCCTAGTCTCCCACTGGCCACCTGCTCCCACTGGAAGGGTGCCCAGACAGGCAGCCTCCTCCATGAAGACTCCTCTCTAATTAGAAGTGCCATCTCTGTCCGTGCAGCAGGGGGAATGTGTCAGGTGTGGCAGCAGCCCACATTTCAAGGGTGACGGTAAGAAGGGAGCAAAGACGTCCTGGCCCATCTTCTGATCCCTTCAGGGGCCAGAGGCTGAGAGGAAAGGTGGGCTTGCTGGCCAGTCAGCACAAAGCACCTGCAGAAACAAGTGACAGGACTCTGCCTGCTGTCCCACCAGGGACAGAACCTAGCCCCACAGCCTTGCCAGTCCCAGCAGTTTACCTGGTGGCCACCTGGCTGATGCTGGCCCAGCGTGGCCCTCAGCTGGAGGGCTCCTTCTCAACCTAAGTTTGCTCAGTCACTCCTGGACCCGAGGCACCGGGGGCTGCCGCAGTCCATTTTGTGCCATTCCTCAGAGAGTACAGGACCTAGAGTGAGTAACTCACAGTACGCTGAGATGTATGTATTCAGTATCTGGTGGTAGAGGCTGGGGGACTCAAGAGCAAAAAGCACAGATACCTGCTGAGGGGTCAGAGGGCATCACCCCTCAGCGGAAGGCCATAGGGCCAGACCGCAAGAGCAGTCAGGAGGGGCTGAGCTTGCCTCTGTGACAAATCCACTCCCACAACAGGGACGTGAACCACTCCAAGGGCAGACCCCTTCCAGGGGTCACCTCCTCGAGCCCACCCCTCAGCACTGCTGCACTGGGAACCCAAGCTCCATGCCCCCAGCCACCGCAGCCCCCCTCATCTGGCCGTGACTGCTCTCCAGCCCCCAAGGGCTTCTGAGGCGCCTGTGCATATGCTTCATCAGCCAGAAAGCGACCCATTGTCCTACAAGTCTGCCCAGTCTGCCTACGTCACCCAGGAGCCCCACCTCCCCTGCCCCCAGGTTCTGTGGGCTCAGCGGGAACAGGAAGCCAAGTCCAGGCCAGCAGCTGGATAACACATGTGTTTTGATGAATTCCTCACGAACACCCAGAATGTTCCATGGTGCAAAATACGAACGCCTTGATCAGGAAGTCTAACTACCAATCGGTCACTAACACTCAAACTCAGAAGCACTGATTCCTGAAAGGCCTCTTGGAGGTGAGGGAGGCTGGTCAGGGCCCAGGGCTGCAGCATGCTGGGGCGCTGGAGAGTGCAGCCAAGAGCTCCTCGGGGGTTGTGACTAGAGGTACATTTTCTGTAAAGGCTTCAGAATTACTGAAATTTTCCATGTGAAAAATGTATGTCAACAGTGGACACTGGGAAATGATGAGATTTCACAGGATTTTACTTTCCCTGTATATGTGTGCATTAGTGGAATTTCTCCCATGAAAACATATAATCACTATAATCAAAAGAAATATACTATTTGTTACGGCTGTGTCTAGATGTCCCCCAAAGCCTCATGTGGTCTTATGTGGGACTTTTTCAAAGATGGCTGGATCTAGAGTGACTCTGGAATTGTGCTAGGCTCAAGGGCACCAGGATTAAGGGCATAAGTCCTACCTGCCCTAAGTAGTGTGGATACGATAAAAGGGGCAGAAAGACGCTGTTAAGGTTCTCTCTGGTTGCTTTGCTCTTGTCTGTCCACCATGAGCTGTGGCCCTTCTGCTACCCTGTCTTGGAGTCAGCCGATTTAGGACTGACACCTCTATGAACTGTGAGCCAAATAAACCTTTCCCCCTTTAACTTTGGGTGTCAGGTATTTTGTCTTAGCAACGAGAGAAAAGTAACTGAGACACTATTTTAATTTTGGGGAGAGATACACAGGATAAGGCCTAGAAAGAAAATGCCAGTTTTTTTTCTGGCTTCCAAGTTTTCCAAAAATCTTGCTATTATAATTGGAAATAAAATTTAATTCCTCTGTCATAAGAGATGTTAAAGATTACAGAGAGTAAAGCATTTGGTGGACTCCTAAAAAGCTAAACATCCACTCACCATGCCACCCAACAATCTCATTATCCACCACCTGTTCTTCAGCAATGGTCCAAGGAACTCTGGCCACGGTGACTGAAACCTGGACACCCAAAAACTCAGAGCTAGTGGGCAGAGATGAGAGCCACAGGAACCCTGCAATGGATGAGACTCTCAAAGCAAGAGGAACCAGCCCCGAGGCACAGACAGCACGGCCACTTCCGGTCTGAATACACACAGAGCCTGTGGTCCGCTCCCCAGACCTTCTAGAATAGGCAGAGTGACTGTCCTTGTCCAGAGGAGCTGCCAGCGGGGCTGGGCTGAAGTAGGGAGAGGGGACATGTCAGAGGGGCTGCTTGCATGATCCCATGTACTTGTCAGAACTCACTGGACTGCGCCCGTCACCAGGGAAATCTATGCCATGTCACTGACACCTTACCCAGCAGATCTTGCTGGCACACGTGTGCACACACACACACAGGCACGCACACACGTACACACACTTTTACAACTGAGTCCTGGAACTACAGAGACGAGAAGGGCCGGGTCACTAGGAAGACAATGCAGAGGGAATTCCAGGAGTAACTGCCTTTCAGGAGCCCCTGGACTCACTATCAAGATGACTCCCATTAACAGAGCTCTGCTCGTGAGGGAATACAAGACTGTGGGTGAGTTTCTTTCCATTTTTCATGCTTTGTCCACTCCAAAACTTCCTTTAAAAGTAGGCATTACACATATAAAGAGGAAAAACAAGAAGACTCAAGTGGAAGAGAGCAATACAAACACACACTTGCCCTGTGGGTGACCATCTGCAGGTGTCTGTGAAAGTCACATGGCAAAGAGCGACCGTGGCCTCTGAAACCTGAGACCAGGGCACACACATGGGAACACAGGCTGAGACCTCCCTCCCAAACCAGCCTTAACTACCCTCAGCATCTTCCAAGTGGCTTCTCAGCACTGACCAGAAAGAAAGCCTCTGTGTGAGTCTCCTGCCCCACCCTGCTGCCCAACAGGCCCTCTTTCTACACACCTGACTTAGACTCCTTCATCTCTCCACATGGACTGTCGGCAGAGCTTCCTGAAGGGGGCTTTCTCGAAGCACCTTTTCCCAGACCTGGCACATTAGAAAAAACTTTGATCCCACCCTCACACACAACTGATAGAATGGCTGACGCTGAGGAGATGGAAATCCTTTTTCTTTTTTTTCAGTACCAGGGATGGAACTCAGGACCTTGAGCTTGCCAGGCAGGAGTGGCGCCTCTGAGCTACATCCCTGGCCCCTTGGAAATCCTTTTTTGACAGCATTTTGAAGACTATTTTTTAATTTCTAGGTTAGAGCCAGAATTCTGACTCTTGTATACTGGAGATGACCTGGTTTTTGTTGTTTTCATCTGTGAAAATTTTCTGCATCCTTTCTTTACTCTTTGTGTGCATGATTAGGGTCTTCCTTTAGTTGTGTTAGATGCTGGGTGACCTGTTCAGTCTCCCTTGTCCCTACACACCAGGCACACAGGGGTCACTGTGGACCTTCCAGAGAACCATTTCCTGCCAGCCTGGAGAATAGTCACGTTCCCTCATCACTTCCTCTTTGGAACGCCCGCCTGACATGCTGACCTTCCCATCTTCGCAGGCTGGGTTCCACACCCGATGCCTGGCTGCTTGCTCGGCCTGCTGTGAGGTATGCCGACCTGCTCTCCAGAGCCTCAGCCCAGCCCTCTGCCCAGTGTTCTGCACGTTTCCTCTCTTGGCTTGGCCCTTGCTCCTGGCAGTGGCTGTGCAGTCAGCAGGTTCTGAGCACACCAAAGATGTTTTTGTTTCATTTGGGGTACAGTACTGGCTTCCTCTGTGGCTTTCTGTTTTGGTCTTTCACACGCAGGCATTCCTCAAAGCATCTAGGGATCCTGGCCCCACGTGTTACCAGTGGGCACCAGAGAACCCAGAAGCTCTGTGGGCAAGGCCTCCCTGAAGGCCAAACCCCAACCCAGGTGTGTGTGAGGGGCACGGGGTGGCCTCTCCTTCCCTCTTTCAGGGTCTGGAGGCCTCTCTCTCTGCAGGTCAGACCCCAATGTCTGCATGGAGGGCGGAGCCAGTGGTTGGGATGGTGGGCAGGGAAACCTCCACGTTATGGATGTGTTACACCTTCTGCTTTACCTGCATGGTAGTAACTCCACATGGTGTGCAGGGACCAAGCAGGACCCACTCACTGAGGGAAGACAGGAGGGGTCACTGCTCCTTATGCCTCCAGTGAGGCTCTAGCAAGAGGCCTGGCCCACACCCACTCTGGAGCCATCTAGGCTCCGAGTGGACATGGCCCCTGATGGCTCAGGCTGGGCTGAGCCTGTGCCCCACATGCTGAGTTCTCACTGCCCTTCCCAGTTTGCTGGCTGCTGTGTCCTTTTCCATTTCTGCTCCTGTGACTTAGTGGGCCAGGACAGGAAGAGCACAGGCAACATGAGCTGTGGTGTGGACCACCTCTGGATGCGGTCACCATCTTCACAAGGGACCTGAACTCAAGGCCAACCATGGAGCAAAGTGCAAGATCCCTTCTCTAGGTGCTTATCTGAGCAAAGACACCCAAGTGCTGACCAGTGACAAGCCAGGCAAAGGGCTGGGAAGGATGTGCTTGCTCTGCACAGCCCCTCGCTTGGTGTGAGAACCAGCAAGGGTAGAGTGGGACACGTTCCCCAGGGCCATCCTAACAGGTTTTGGGGTGCAGAGTGGCCACAGGCTACCCAGAACTCTTCAAACAAAACTCCAGCATTTGGGGTGGGGTCAAAGCCAACGAGGCCAGAAGTGGTCCAACTGAGGCAGTAAATATCTTCTCCACCCATGGACAGGCAGGGATAAAAACGCCGAAGCCACCCAGTACTAGTAGCCCTCTCACCACTGTGGTGACAAAGGCACAGGTCTTGGGACTGGCTTGGAGGTAACAGGGGTCAGGTCTCAGGGCAGAGCCTGCACAGCTCTGGCCCCTCCAGCCCCTGCACCTGGCATTTGACACGGTGCTGCTGCAAAGCCTTCACCAGCCTCTTGCCCAACCTGCACCAAGCAACACCAGCAGCAGATGCACCTCCTGAGGGCCCACAGCGCCCCCCGGTGGGCACAGAACCCGCTTGCACAACTCCACCGCCCCATGGCCAGCCCTGTCCCCTCCTCCTGCAGGTCCCTGGAGGGCTGTCCCCGTACAGGCCTGCATGTGCCTCACTCACCCCACGAGAATGGAGTTTCTGAAAGGGGTTTCAAGGGAGCAGAAGATGGGCCGGCCACTCCTCAGGAGTTGCCCTGACCCCTTGGAGGCCTCTACCACAGGCACAGCCACAAAGAGCTCCAAAGAAGCAGAGTGGCACTTGGGAACCTATGCCTTAACCCTGTGCAACAGGAATGCTGATGCCAGTGTGTCCAGAGCCAGCAAAGCACACCACTTCCCCAGGACCTTCCACCAGCCCTGGACGCCCCAGGCAATCTTGGAAAGGCCAGCAATCCCCCTCCCAGTTTTCTCTGAGCACCTGGATTCAGAAACAACACTAAGAGCTTCTGAACATACTGTAAGGTGGAGGAGACTCCCAGGGCTGGTCCCACTCTAAGCAGCCACAGGGACACTGAGCTCTGGCCGCAAGGACACAAGCCCATACCCATGCAGCAGCGTACTCCTCTCTAGAGCCACACTCTGCACTTAGCAGCCACCGCCCCCGCAGACTCTGTCCCCATCCCCCTATACACATTGCTTCTACCTCCTCCCCTTGCCTCCTCTACCTGCCTCGAGGAGGCGCGGGCCCTACCCACCTGACATCTCCTGCTGTCTCACACCACTGCAGGCTCAGTGTACCCCAAAACACACTCAGGACCTCTGCCAGCTTCCACAGATGAATGCCCCATCCCCACCTGCTCCTGCCAAGACCTGGCTGCCACCACTCCCTCCTCCTCACCCAAGAGAAGCCTGCTGTTCCCACCATGGCATCTCAAATCTGACCAGAGCCCCAGGGCAGGTGAGCACGGCCAGAAGAGTGAGCCCTGGCCCCCACCAAGCAGCACCATGGGTGGTTCCAGCACCTGTTTACCTCTCATACATGAGCAGAAGGGAGGGAGCCGCAGGTGTGTGATGGGCGCTGCCCCCTCCTCCCGCAACATTACAGGGGCCTCAGGAAAGCTGTCTGGTCACATCCTTAAGCCTGTCGCCTTGCTCCTTGGCCCTGTCTCTGGCTGGCCTCCCTCCCTCTCCTCCTCTGGGTGCCTCCTCAGTTCACCCACACCCCCATCTTCCTCCCATTTCTAGGGGGGTTAGAGGATGGGCCTGGGGCCTCTCACCAGCTGTCTGCTGTACTCTATGCAAAACGATGTCCTCTTGGGTGCAGGGCCCTGACCTGACCCACAGGCAGTGAGAAGCCTGCTGGCCAGGCCACAGATCCAGGCCACTCACCAAGCTCATCCCCTGTACTTCAATCAGCACCACAAACAGCAGCTAGAGCCCTGGAGACAGGAGAGTAGAGCTCAGTCAATCAGGTAACAGGCTAGGAGAAAGGAATGGAGATGAGCAGGCAAGGAGGGAGGGTCCCCTGGAAGCAGAAGGGTAGAGACTATCTCCTACGAGAGGACAACAGCATAACAGGGTAAGCCCAAGCAAGCCAAGAGCCAATGCCAGGGCCCCAGGGGACAAAGGAGATGCCAAGGCAGCCACAGGACAGAGAAAGTATCTGCAAACCACATACCCACGATAGGGTTCATACCCAAAAGGAGCTCATGGGACTCCAGGGCAAGAGATAACGGACAAAGGACCTGAATAGACATCTCCCAAAGTAGGTAAAGGTGGAGGTGAGGCCTGTGCCTCCACTTTTCCATGTAATTCTGCTTGCTGACCAGGCCTAGAAACAGGGTACTTGGAGCCTGGACATCACTGTCACAGCCAAAGGCTACACGACTGTGCTTTAGGCCTCAGCAACTCAGAGCCCAAGATAGGACAACGTGTTCATCTGTACAGGGACGGCCACAGTGGGTGACAGCCCAAAACAGCTGTGATCCACCAATGCTTAAAGATCGATATCCATCTCTCTCAACTCTCATCAATCAGCTTTAAAGAGGGCAGGGCTCAACACCCTTATTCTGAGAGCTAGGGGATGGAGGGAAGGATCCAGCACCTGCCCCCACTCTCCCACAGTACCCATGCAGCTAACAGGACGCTCTTGTTGCTAACGTCTTCCAGCTAACAAGGCCGGTGATGACAATGTGCGACCAACAGCCAGCAGGCCTGCGATCCCATGGATCTCAGGGACCACTAATGGCTGGCAGCATTCCCAGCAGAGGCAGCCATCTCACACCTGAGGAAACAGCCATACCACACCTGTGAAGGAGTTTAGGTCTTGCTAAGATGAGATCGAACCATAGGAAGTCCAGGGCGAGCGACACCTGGTGACCAGCATAGCCCAGATAGGGGCACAGCAACAGCATGATCTGATTTCCTCAGGAGCACAGTGTGAGGAGAGAATGAGCCCTGCAGCTCAAGAGTGGCCAGGCAGCTGCTCTAACCAACTAGACACATGAGCTTTACCTGAGTCTCAACCAAATAAACTGGGGGACACAGGAGGCAGGGAAATGCATATGGAGCTATGGAGGAATAGACAGACATCTTTGGGAAAATGCAAACACTGATAGAACTTTGACAGTGTTAAGGAACTTTTACTGCTTTGGGCATAAAATTTATTGTGGCTACATTTAAAAAAGCTCCCTATAGGGCTGGGGATTTAGCTCAGTGGTTTTGTCGCCTGTTGTGCAAGCACAAGGACCCAAGTTCCATCCCTGGTACCAAAAAAAAAAACCGTCCCTATCTTTCAGAGATGTACACTGAAACACTTTCCAAGAGAATCTGAGGCTTCAAGCACTTGGATGGCAGAGGAAGGTGAAGAGCGCTGAGCTGGGCATCAGCATGCCCCTCACCCCCTTCTCTGCTGGCTACATGTGCAAGCCCCACCATCAAGAGCAGAGAGCACCACTGAGCTGTCGATGTGTGGGTGGTCAGGGACAAACTCCCACTATCTGGTGTGGCTGCCCCCAGAGGAGTTGAACAGCCACACTGAGGGAGGCAGGCAGGGGTCACCTTCCACTCTGCCAAACTCTTTGACAAAGGCTTTCTGGAACCCCAGGACACCCTCACACAGCCAGGCACACCCCAGCCCAAACTGCTCGAAAGCCAGCCTCATGAGTGAGGTCACAACCACTTCCTTGCTCCTCACAAGCACTTCCAGCCTCTCATCACCAACCTCCATGCACCATGTTACACCACGCAAGGCCACACCCTCCATGTTTCCAGCAACGACAGCTGAGGAGCCTGATTCTCTTAGTGTTTGTAGATGGTCTCAAATCTGGAGGCAGCAGCTGTCCTTTGCAGTGATGCTCACCCATATCCACAAGCTCACAGATGGAACCATAGGACTCCCAGGGGACAGAGCCCACAACAGGGCCCTGCAAGAGGTGCCCCTGGGCGTGGACACTCTGGCCAGGCGGGCCTGGGGTAAGTCCTGACTCTGGGACTTCTCAAAGCCTCCTCTACCTCATAGGGCAGCTGGCCAGGGCCCCCAGTCAGGGACCAAGGACCCACACACTAACCAGCCCCAGGGAAGAGCTCACAGAAAGGGGTGCTGACAAACCAATGGGATCACGTACCTCCAGGTCACATGGAGCCTGACACATGGGCACAGTGGTACCCTGCTGGCCCCCAGCTGCGCACATGCCCATCCTGAAATAGGACCCAAGGGAAAGGTAGGGCACAGGGGAAGATGGAGTGGGTCTCAGGCCGAGGGAGGGAGCCGGGGAGGTGCCTGAACCACCACATCCAGGAAAGGGGAGGGAATTAGAGGGAACTCAGGGCAGGCCTCTGTTCCCTTCAGGGCCTCAGATGGCGGTATCAGTGGCCCAGGGCCCAAGGCCCTAGGAGAGGACATCTCAGAGAAGCAAAGGTGCTCATCACAGTGTTGACCCAGGAAGCCAACAGGGACCTGTGAAGGCTGTGCGACAGCAGAGTGGGGCACTGACTGCATTCTGGCCATGGCACCCTTTCAGCTTGTCCCACCAGCCCGTGTGAAAAAGACTCTGAGGCTGTGGAGGAAAAGGTGGCTGAAGCTGGCATCCACCTGTCTGCACTGTCTGAGGCAGAGGGTCTGTCTCCCTTCCCCCAGCATTGTGACCCAGGGCAGGCGGCCACAGTGCCAGCAGGGAGGTCCCAGTGTGCTGCAGCCCCCTTGCACATCGTGCCTGCTACAGGGAACAGTTCCCTTCACAAAGTGGCTGCTCTGATACCCAGAGCTTGAGTCACTCCCAACCACTGCAAGTGGCTTGAGCTTCCCAAACCCATTTCTGCAGCCCCTCACTCCATGCAAAGGGCGCACAAAGAAGGTGGTCTAGGGCCTCCACAAGCTCTAAGCCTGCCTGGCTGCCCTGAACACCGAATTGGGGCTGGGTGGCTCCTCTAGGAGAGACAGCCCAGCAGACCTGTCCCGCCTGATGCTCTGGGCCACAAGCAAGCTGAGCCATGAGAAGGGCCGGCCAGAAGCTGAGTGAAGGCAGCAGAAGGGCTTCCTGTCCATAGCTTCTCCACACCCACTGAACTGAGCACACATCGGCGGGGCATCAGCCCTGTGAGATGCTGGGACACAAAACCTAAGAACTGGCCCAGCCTTCTGGGGGAAGGCCAGCACATGACATCCCCGAGAAGAGATGTTATAAGCGAATATGCAGTGCAAAGAAAGCCAGCATGCAGGACAGGAGCAAGAGGCAGGAGGTGAACCTGGGTCATTTCTGGGCAGCCTCTGGCTGTTCCCCAGACAGCAGAAAAGACAGTGCAGCGCTGGCCAGAGATGCAGGACAGGGTCAGGAGGATGAGCCACTATTTCAGTCAGGCGAGTGTTCTGGACTGTGAAGCATGTTTATTTGTTGCCACACTGGGGGGCACCAGGAGGGTTCATGTGGGCTCTGAGGATGCATCTACATAACACAGTGGATGTTATAAAACCAGAAGTTCAGGGAAAGGTTGTGCCAGAAGAGGAAGCGCCCCTGGGACAGAGTGTCTGGAAATGGGCTTCAGCACTTTTAACCTCAGTAAGTTGGAAAAGGCTTAATGCAACTGTTCAGCAATATGAGTGTGAGAGCTGTGATTAAAACAAGAAGCAAAGAAGACCTGAGGTTTCCTCAAACAACGTAGAAGAGGTGCTAGTGAATCAACAGAAGAATGGAAAACTGAGCTTCATTAACAAAGACTGCTTTAGAGACCTTTCCAAAAGAAGTGTGGGTTGTGACAATTATGTAATGGAGGCATTTACTCGGGGTGACCTATACTTCTGTACCACATTGTGTCTTGACCTAGGGTCAGCCACCAAGCTCCTCAAGCAGCCCTTCTCCTCCCTCTACTCTATTTTCTACCCTGTCACCAGAGAAGGGGCCAGTCTCCATGGTCTCCAACAGTGGCATGTGGGGACCCAAGGGACAGCCATGTCCCCACCCTGCAGGCCGCTGCTCCAAGACATGCAGAACTGAGAGCTGGCTGCCCTTTCTCTCTCCATCCCCTCACCTTGCTCTGCACTGGCAGTCCCATGCGGTCACTCCCACAGCACACCCAGACATGCGGGTTGTTTCTCCTGACACAGATACAATCACCCTCACCTCTTCCATCTTCCTCTGCCTCATACTCGAAGTGACAAGAGCCTACCTCATAGTCTGTGAACAAGGTAAGGCTCTGACCCCTCAGTGGCATCCTCCAGTGGCGTAGTACCTAGAGATGTGCACACAAGCACATTCTACTCCCTGTCCGGGGGAATAAGCATGTGACCCTCACTCAGGAAGAATGGGTGGGTGTATGTGTGCACAGAGAGAAAAAATGATAAAGTAAGTGTAAGACCAACGGTTTGCTCATCAGCTGACTTTCCAACGCACTGAGAAGCCAAGCAGCAGAAAGCTGGGAGAAAATCTATGGAAAGCACTTAACACCTGGAGAGCACTTCCCAGGCCAAAGGGCTGAGAACGCACAGTGCAGCAGATCTTGTGAGATCAATCAGGTGTTGAAGGCCTGTAGCAGACAGAGGACGCTCATCACCAACGGCAGGGGGCAGAGAAATTGAGGGACCCCAGGACATTAAAAACCAGAGGAACTGACCAGGATGATGTCTGGGGCTACAAATGCACGTAATGTTAGAACACATTACCCTGTGCACTCAACTCAGGAAACACGTAGTGCAGGAAAGTGCTCTGTCCAGGGTCCCCAAGGAGGTGCACAGCGTGGTCAACCAACACCCATGTTGCACATACAGGTGAATGCTGTCAGATGCCTACCAAAGGACAAGTAGCACGTGACTCCCAAGGCATGGCTTAGAAGGAAGGCCAAAGTCAGACAAAATGATGACAAGTGGTGGGGAGGCTGGGTGGGCAGGAACCCTGCCACATGGGAGGATTTCGCCTCAGCTAACAGCAGCCACACCAGATGTGAAACACGCAAGCCGAGCAAGGATGGCCACATGCCCACTGGACCTTCAGCAGCATGTGGGGCATGATCTGAGCACCATCAGCTCTGTCTACGCTCAGGGCTGCTTGCACTGCTTCACAGACACAGGCCAGGCGCCCACACCCAGACTTGCTCTCCCAGGAGCCAGCTGTCCCGTCTCCTGCCTCTAGCCACTGGGAAAGCATGAATCTAAAGTCCCTCAGGGTTACCTTTCAATTGAAAGACTTGTCTTTGTTTGGTTGGTTTGGTTTTTTGAGACAGGGTCTTACTATGTGGTCCAGGCTGGCCTCGAATTCGTGATCCTCCTGACTTGGCCTCCCAAGTGCCAGGATTACAAGAATGCACCTCCACGCCAGCTGAAGGATTTCTTTTGATGGACAGAAGGTGCTTAACTTGTAAATCAAAGTTTTCATCTTTTCCTTTAAGTTTAGTACTTTCTGGTCCTCTTTAAAGAAACTTCTCTTAACCAAAGGGTCAAGATCTAGAACAGTGTTCTCTAAGAAAAATGTAACACAAGCCATAACAGGAGCCATGGGTGTAATTTTAAGCTTTCAATGGCCACACTGAAAAAGTAAAAGAAACAGAATTTTTATTTTTTAACCCAAAATTTAAAATGTTTTCAGCATGTAATCAATATAACAAGTACTAAGAGGACATTCTGTTATCTTCTGAAGTCCAGTGCCGTTTGTACAGCCAATCTCCAGTGCTCAACAGCCAGGCAAGGGCAAGACCAGACACATCTAGCCCTGGGTCCTACCTGACTGAGCTGTTTCTTTCCATGGAGGAAGGGATGAGCCCAGACTTAAAATACACCCGGGTGACTCACTAAAAAGACTGGCTGGCTGCATTGTTTTAAGGTCTCACTGAGGGTTTTTCACTTTATTCCTGTTTTCAAAGACAGCCTCTGGCCTCACAATTCTCTGCTGAAGACCTACTTCCTGCACCGCCTGCCCAGCTCCCACCTTCCTTCCTCCTGCCTGCTGCTCAGTAAGTGAGTCAGAGCCTTGCTTTCCGGCTCCTACACCGCAGGCTCAAGCTACTCTCTGGCCCATGTGTACCTTGCAAGTCTTGACATAAAATATTTGTGTTCTCTTTCAGCAAAAGGCATTTCTTGGGGCAGGAATTTAGCTCAGTGGTTCTGCCGCCTGCCTTGCAAGCGCAAGGTCCTGAGTTTGATCCCCGGTACCAAAAAGAAGACATTTCTTATTCCCATAATGAGTTTATTCTTTCTGTCAGAAATGACAGAAAGTTGCAGTGCAGGGAGCACTTGTTGAGTACATTTAAGACCATGTTCCAATCCCTGGCACCAGAAAACAAGAAACACCACAGCAGCGCTCCTGTACCTGACCTGGCAGGGAAAGTGGTGCTCAGAAGGACAGGGCCAAGGAGTCTCCACCATTCCCCATCTACTCCAGCATGGGAGGATCTTATAGCTCCAAGGACAGCAGTGTCAAAACAGCACTACCAGGTACAGTGGTGCGTTGGTTTATGAACTTAACTGTTTCATGACTTGGGGAAGATGGCTACGGTTGTATTTGTGTGGGGAAAATGGCCCAGCTCGTGTCACCCAAGGCGGACTTCGTGACAGTCCGGATCTAAGGAGCAGCAAATCACAAATGCTGCTACTCGAATCACGGCATCCAGAAAGTAGCAGCTGACCCAGCACGCAGAGCACCCCAAGGGGAGCAGAGCACTCAACACTACTATCCCCTCCACTGTACACAGCATTTCTGCAGAGAAATCAGAGCAGAAGGCCTGCAGGCCAGAGCCCTGAGCACCTGAGCAGACAGTGGCAGTGTACATGGTCTTGCAGGAAGTACGCTTGCCCGGCATGCCCCTGCAAGACGACACTAACTTTCCATGAACCAGATGCCCAGCACTGCTTCAGCCAAGGTGGAGGTTTCCGTCAGGCACAGGAAAAGGGCTTTTAACACAGTCCCACCAGCTTGAACCACATGTGTGTGGTTCCATCAGGCGGCTTGACCCACTGGATGAGACTGTCCCATGCCACCTGATGGGACAGTCATGCACATACCACCAGTGGTCAAAGCTGGCGGGAACGTATCACATTCAAATCAGACCCACCTGGCAGTGAGACAGAGGAATTACAGCCCCATGGTGAACATGTTAAAGACAGGTCCTTCTGACTCTCCTGGTGACAGTACCACCTCCAGACAGACCTTGGCCTCCACTACAGATAGATGAGAAATGCTGCAGTCAACGTCCCCAAGATGCACAGCAGGAGAGGAGACAGGGCCCTCAGCATCTCATGCAGCACTGCTCTCGCATGCCATGCTGCCCAGCCTCGGGGCAGCTGTAGGCACGGCTGGGGTCAGACCTATCAAGCACACTCCCTGCCCCCATGGAAGAGAGAAGCCCACTCTGAAACAGGAGCATATTTTAGCAGGGTGGGGAGGGGGCAGGAAGGACATCTGCAGGGAGTGCTGCTGTCACCAGAGAGAGGCTGTGCCCACAGGAGACGGAGGTGCTAGGAGTCCTCAAACCTATGCCAAGGGATAGATGCCCAGCAGCCTTAGGGGAGACTGAGCCTTGCACTCCAGATCCCCATAGGAGGCATGTCACAGAATGATAAATGACAAGAAAGCCCTTCTGGGTACACCCGGCGATGTGCAGTCATAGGGCAGACGGCGGAGCACCTGTATACCCTCCCCGGCCTCTGAGCTCTTTTGGCTCTTCTCTTGTTCAACCATACCCCCAACAGCTAGAGAAGGATGAAATCAGAAGAACGGGGCGGGGCGGGGGGGCGGGCAGCTCTGCCCCTCAGGCAGTGATAGGAGCCGCTGGTTAAAGAATCAGCCTCAGAGCCCCTAATATTCACTGAGCTCCCCAAAGGATCTGATTAGTCCAGGGCTTCCCACCTCACCTGGTCATCTCAGGGGCAAGCATTCCTGGGGTACTGCTCCGCGCCCACTGCCTTTGCAGCATGTCCCGCCGTCTCAGCTCTACGCAGATTCCCTGGGGGCCGAGCAGTGCCAAGTGCCAGTCAGCCCCAAGTGTCTTCCTAACAGAGGAGCTAAGCAGTCAGTTCCAGCCGAGGAAGGGGCAGCACAGGGCCCAGGAGATGCCAGGAGTGCTACAGTTCCTGCCCTGTCCCCAGCTGGTACCCATCCCCTGGCCTAGGTCCCAGCGCACACGCGCGCGCACACACACACACACACCCCCTCCGAATGCAGCCTGGGAAGGGGAGTGGTGGAGACGGCCCTCAGGCCCCTGCCTGCCCACTGGGTCTGCACTGGCTTTCATCTGTCTCTAAGAACTCACTTGTGGCTAATATCTGAATACTCAAGACTCATACCCTTAAAAGGCAGAGAACTTATGTCTGCCTCATGAAAACAAGACCAAGTCAAGGTAAAGTGGGCAAGGACCAAGCAGATGATCACAGGAGGAAACCGAAAGGTGAAGGGCACAAGGACACCAACCCACTGCCCTTGAACAGAGTGGATGGGCCCTGGTCTTGGCTGCCAGCTAGCCAGGGCCTCTTCCCAGAGGAACAATGTGTGTGGCTGGCAGAGAATACGAAGGTTAGTGTGTGCCACTGCTGCCAGCAGGGAATGCAGGCACGCCTGCTAGGGTGCTACTCAGGAAAATGCCAACTGTAGGCAGTGCACAGCCTAGAGGCATCCTAAATATCCAACAACAGAGGAACAAGTAGGTTTGGGCACACCCAGAGGCAGCCCTGAGAATCTCACACTCTCTGACTGTTTACTGGCTCAGCAAAGTCCACACAGGGTGTGGCATGGCTTTAATTTAAAGTTTAGAATAACTGTCTGGGGGTGGGGTGGGGGGGATGATTTGCTTTTTATTTTCTATTTTTTCTGTGCTTTGTACTTCTACAATGGGCAAGTAACACCAAGTTCCAGAAGAGCAGGGACCTTGTCCCTTCCAGTGTTGTCCTGCACAAGCCACAAAACACACCCTCAATATTCCACAAGTACTAGGCAAACAAAGCTGAGCCCAACAGAGGGTCCCGAGTGCGTCCACACACCAGGCCCTGGGGAGCAAAGTGGGCATGTCAGTCCCCGCCCTTTGGAGGCACATGACCTGGTGGGTGAGGAAACCACACACAACAATGTTGTCAGGCACAGCCTCTCCTGGGCCCCTTTGACATTATGGACAAGGACCACCGGGAAGGGGCTGTCTAAACAGAAAAGCCTAAACTCGCAAGGAAACGCGCCCCTCAAATCTGCCTTCCCAAGCAGCTGGAAAGGATTCCATCTCCACCTAGGACTGGAGGTGCCCTCCGGGCTCCCTGCGCAGGCACTCTCTGTCTCCTTCACGGCACAGTGGCAAGGCCCAAGCTGTCTGCAATATGCACACTTTCCTCTCTGTCCTGTCACCAACAACACAATGACATGGTAGAAATGGCCACTTCAACTTTCCACCCAGTCTCCCCAGGTGCCAGGCCCTGGGTAAGGCACCTCTGTGGGACCAGCACATCCCCAGGCCTCATAAGGCAAAGTAAATTACTCCCATTTCATAGGCAGAAAGCAGAAGCCCACAGGCTGCAGGACAGCACCAGGATCACCATCCTGACTGCACCCCCCACCAGCTCACCCACAAGCAGCTGTTACAAAGGCACCCACCCAAATGGAGCCATGCTGCCACAAGTGCCAGCCGCCTGTGGCATCAGGGGCCCAGCTTCTCTGCACTGTGAAGTCCCTGCTGGGATGAGCAGCCAGGGAACCCAGCAGGTCCTGCCAGGCCGCTGCAGTGTAGGCACATGTAAAAGGGCTGAGCAGCCCCCAGAGAAGCCTGACCAGACATACAATGAAGTACAAAGTCATCCAATGGGGCTGTGGCAGTACAGGAGCAGGCTGTTTGCCCAAGCCTGTCTTGTAAGGTTAGACCTTCTTCCTCCCAGCACCACATGGCTGTGCGCTAAGTGCCAGGCATAGTGGTCCAACAGGGGAGTCCAAGCTGTGCAGGAACTACTGGGTACTGATGACCCCCGGAAAGGGACCCGGCTCAGGAGCTCTTCCTAAATGAGAGCCACCCAGCACTTCTCCTCAAGGGTGTCCCCTCCACTCATCAAGCCTGGAAGCCAGGGGATCACTGCCTTTTAGGTCATGAACCTGCCAAGACAATCTCTGTGCAGGGTGCACTCAACTGGGCCAGAAGTAGCGCCTATCCAATCTGCATGGCCCCAGGGCCCAATGGCGGCACAGGCTGTGCCCCTCACCTGCATCTGAAGTTGCCCCCTGCAGAACCCTCCCTGTGCAAGGCCCAGGGCCCAAGGAAGCCCAGGTGCTGGGGCCGGCTCCCTCTCACCTACACCCTCTTGGCACCCCAGGGTGCAGCCCCACCAGGCACCGAGCTCCCCTGCCCAGGAGGTGTATTTACACTGGCTGCTTCTAGTTAATAAGTAGCTGAGACTGGGTGGTAATCACTAGTTCCTCCTACCTGCTGGATGGGTCACTCTTCCCACCAGCTCTCCTGGACTCCCAGCTCCCAAGGGCCCAAGAGCTCAGCCCAAGAGCACTTAGCAAACTGACTGCCTTCAGAAGCCAGGCCCACTGGATGCTGTGCTACAGAGGAGAGCCCCGCAGGCCTCAGGCTGGAGCAAGGCCTCCACCAGTCTCCCTAAAACAGCCCTGGTTCTCACCAAATCCCTGTCTACAAGCACCATGAGACCACTGCCACTACCAGGCTACAGCATGGCAGCAGCTGCTCCTGCTGCAGTGGGCTGCACTTACCTTCACTTTGCTGGGGTAGAGAGCAAGGCAGGAGGCAGCCAATACCTGAGAAGTTCGAAGAAGAGTCCAGGGAAACAGCAGTCCAGTGCAAGGATGTGTGGACAGCAGATGGTAAACTCTCTTGCTGCTCCCTTGAGAAGATGCTGAGAGAAACAGGGCCCAGCCTTGTGGTTCACCGAGGCAGGCTAGGGGGAACTGCTCCAGGGGTAGGGTGAAGCTAACAGAAGGTGCCCAGGAGGCAGCAAGAACACTGCCAATCCTAAGCAGACTTCTCTCTTCCCCTTGCCCACCTCCACATGGGCATGCAGCCCATCACAATGTGAGGAGGCTCCTTTTAGAAGACATCATGGAGAGGAGGGTGCTAGGCATGGCGTCTAATCATGGGCCTCACTGCCATGCTCTGGCACTGCTGGGCAAGACCTGGTTGCAATAACCATTGAGGGAGGGGAAGACTGAGGAAGCAAATATATAATAGGCAGGAAAGGCAAATGGCCACACTCTACCTCACAGTCAGAGGCCACGAGGAAGACCAGCAGGGCTCCCAGATGAGGTATAAGGGAGCAGAGGGCAGGCACAGACAAAAGGCTGCTGTGCTGACAGGACCTAGTAGATCTGCAGGGGCTCTGGGCAGATGAGGTGCTGTCAGATCCACGACGGAGGGGCAGGGGATGAGCCAGACTGCTGCATGCAGGGCAGGGGTGGGCCAGGGTCAGAGCACGCCACACGGTGGCCTACGTGCTCCCCCACCTGCTACCAGGAATGCCGGCACCTGATTACTCCGTGATGGCACACAGGCCAGCTCGAAGTCACAGAGGGAAGGTACAGAGTGGCTCAAGGAAAGAGTCAAACCAGACTGCCCAGCCTGGGCCCCATGCCCTACACAATCTCTGTGCAGAAGTCAGTGCACCTGCGCCCTTTGCCTTGATTGGCCTCACCTGCCAGCCAAAAGGAAGGCTGCAAACCATCATCATCACTCCAGGGATACTGAGATCTCAGGACCAGCTGACTCAGCGGGCCCCCTGTGTCCAGCGTCCCCAAGTGGAACTGTCGGCAGAGCCCCAGCTGCACTGGAGTGCCTTGCCCTGAGGCAGGTTTCTCCTCTCCTGTCTTGAATCCAGGTGGCTGTGACTCCTGGACAACACAAAGTAGCAAAAATTATGCCCCTGTCTCCCAGCTTCCCAGTGTGGACAGCCATGGACAGCCCTGGGGCTCCGTGCCCAGTGTGGTCCAGGCTCACAGGCCAGCACTCTGCAGGGCACCACAAAGGCATACCTGCCTCTCAGCCCCCTCACGGACACAGGGTAGAGCACCGCAGAAGCCCCACGAAGCACAAAACGACACCAGAAGCCATGTGGAAGCCAGCTTGAGAATCAACTAGCAACAAGGAATGCCATTCTTCTCATCACTTTTTACTCTGGAAAGTAGTTACTTTTTAAACTAAAAATGGCACTTACGTTAATAATACTAGGTTCTTATTCTTTTCAAATGAATTAAAGGTTTTTTCAGGCTTTTTGATTTGTATAGTTTTGTTTTTGTTTTTTTGGTACCAGGGATCAAACTCAGGACCTTGCATTTTTGAGGCAGGCATGGTGCCACTGACCTAAATCCCCGGCCCGATTTGTATAGTTTAAGGACTGAACACCAATGAGTGCAGAGCAACATCCCCAGCCCTTATTTTTAAATTCTAAAACAAGATATCACCTAATTGCACAGGCTGGCCTCAAACGTTCAATCCTGCTTCAGCCTCCCAAGTAGCTGAGATTACAGGTATGCACCACCACACCTGGATTTTAAATCTGTAATACAGTAAACACTGCAGCTACAACCCATGGAAATCCAGCATTTTTTCAGAGTGTAAAGAGGTCCTGAGAGCAGACAGTTTGAGAACTCTCTGTAGACTGAGGACATGACTCCACATGGAGAGAGGCCCCCATGGCCTCGGTGGGGAGCAAGGAGCCCTCAGGCCTCCTACACCAGCCACTGCTGGAGGTAACAGAGTGACGTGGGGTAGGGCAGGAGAGGTGAAGGTCCCTCACTGAGGCAGGAGGTTCCAGGGAGGGGAGGACTCACCTGCCGGGCAGCAGTGGTAGGTCACAGGCAGAGGCAAGGTGACCAGTACTGCCCCAAATACATGCAGTGTGCAACATGGCCCAGGAAATGCATATACACACACCAGCCCCCATCTCCCTCCATCTGTGGGATCTATCTGGACTCCACCAACCGAGGACCAAAAATATTCAGGAAAAAACTGTCTGCACTGAGTATACAACAGGACTTGTCGTTACTCCCTAAACAATAGAGTACGACTATTTATACAGCAGTAGCACTGCACTGGGTTTGAGGAGATCCAAAGCTGACTTACTGTGTACAGGAGGATGTGCACAGGCTCTGTGCAAGCAGTACACCATTTTACAGAGGGGGTCCTAGGACCAATCCCCAAGGGTACCAAGGGACAGATGCACCAACTTTAGGTTCATAATATTTCCAATGTGGCATTACAGGGTTTCTTTTGTTAGTTTGCTGTAGTTCACATTGTATTTCTTGACATCAAAAACTTGGTTACTGATGCCACTGATACATGCATTTGTTTTGTTGTTACCAAAACACAATGAACATATGACCTCTGCCATAACCTCACAACAGAGCGCTCACCTGTGCTCCCCGCCACCGCTCACCTCACCCCATCTTCAGTGCGCGTTGCCCTCACATTTCCCCGCTCTGTGGCCATCAACAGGCCATGCAGCAAGTAAATGGTTCCTGCCCACTCTTCCTACTCAACTGACAGAGAAGCCAATTCAAAAGCACTCCCACTGGCTAACTTTGGGACAATTCACTCATCAAAAGTAATAAACTAAAAATCATGACAATAAAGACTATTCTTGACTGCAAACCCAAGAAACCATGGGGGCCGCAGCAGA
The DNA here is from genome assembly GCF_053883595.1 of Heterocephalus glaber. Taxonomy (NCBI): domain Eukaryota; kingdom Metazoa; phylum Chordata; class Mammalia; order Rodentia; family Bathyergidae; genus Heterocephalus; species Heterocephalus glaber. The sequence goes on from NW_028258293.1 coordinate 1,084,155, forward strand.
AGCAGGCCATCCGACAGAGGCCTGGCGCTCCCCTGGCACCTACCTCACCAGTGCAGCCTTGGGGCAGCTTCTCAGGGGCCTCCTAGAACCCCTGCCAAAACAGCTCTCCCACCCCTACCCCGACATACCCCAGCTTCCTTACTCCATCCCCTCAGCAGCAGGAAGCTACATGTTCCCTACAGTTCAGGTCCCCAGGACCTACTCAATCCAACCACATTTTCTGGTTCATATCTTTGTACCTCTCAACACCACTGCTTATGGGAAACTGTCTTAACAAATGGGGCACCAAAAGAACAGATTATGGAGCAGAAAAGCAGACATGCAGGGAGCAGTGCTGTATAGGACATGGAGGCAGGTGAGGGACTCGCCAGGCTACACATAGCCAGACCCCATATGGACACAGAGTGAGTGCACGCCACACCCAAGCTAATTTTACGCTCCTAGGCTCACTCCCAGGGCCAGGTCGGCTCAGGCATCTGGCTCCTTGGGGCCACCTGGCACTGTCAGGCTTTTCCACAGACTGGGGACATAGCCCAATAAGGTGGGGCTGGGAACATGGTGGATTCAGATGGTGCAGTCCAAACCCCTCAAGGGCTCCTGAGGCTGTTCCTTGTGCCAGCCCAAGGTAGGAGGGGAAAAGGTGGTAATAAAAGAGAAACTGAAAGGAAAGGCCCTACCTAGAAAGACCATGGTCAAAGCCAAAGTGTGTCCTCTGCTCCTGCCTCTCAGCCCTCCACTCACCAGCTCCCCTGGGTGAAGCCACACACCTCTGTAGGGGCACCTTGCCTTCCAAACACCACAATGCTCAAGCACACTGCCCAACATCACAGCCACCCAGCATACACACAGCATTCAAAGACATGACATGGACTTAAGTATATCACGCTGCACCCTGGTGGAAATATCCACCAACAAGGAACCCCTGGATCAACACAGCAGCCCAGGTGGTTGTGTGGACAGACAAAGGAAAGTTCTGAAAAGAAGGAAACTAGGAAAGACATGTGCAGGCACAAGCTATGGCAGAGATGTGTGGCCCACTCCAAGTAGGGCCATGGTCACACATGGTCACACACCCTGCCAACTACCTTCTTCTCCCTTTAAATTTCCACACTTCGTTTTTATTTCAATTGTCCTACTTCCATGTACCCAGGCACTGTCCCACAGAACTGCAGTGAACACCAGTGGGCATGCCCTAGTCACAGAAACCTGTGCAGAAGGAAAAACAAACACAAGGCAGTAAAGAATGGGAGGCACTTCTGCCAAGACAGGCAGGAGCAGCACATGCCACCTTCCCTCCAGGATCAGCCTGAGGAGGTGGGCACGAGAAACCCCAGCTCCCTGAAGCTTGTCCCAGTACTGGTCACCACCAGCAGCAACAGAGGGAGCAACCCAGGGTCTGGTTGGCTCAACCTGCTGCCTCCTAAGCCTAGGCCTCGCTCGGTGTCCACAGCAGAGCTAAGCAAACACAGGAAGTGGGGTTTGGTGTTTCTGTTTCCATAGCTACTATGGGGCTGATGCAGGAAACTCTGGGCTAAAAGATCACTGACACAAGTGTCACCACTGAGATGGCCTCCAGGACCCTTCCCACACAAGTGACCACAGCGGAGGCCACACTACCCCCGAGACAAGCCTTTGTAGATGAGCACAGCCTCACCTGATGCCCACCCTAAGTGTACCCACTGATACATGATCAGCACGCAGCCCATGCACTGGCTCCCTAGGTCCTTAGAAGAGGCTTGCTGAGCAGGTACAGGGTAGGCAACCTCAGGCAACAGCTGGATGTGGGAGGCATTGGGGAGGACGAACACAAGTCTGCTGCGCTCCCAGACACACCTGTGCTTGGGAAGCCAACCCTGCTGTCCACCAGCCCAACACAGCAGAGGCTATCTTGCCACCTCCAATGGGGTCACACCCTACCGGTGACTTGAAGGCTTGGAGGGCACTTGGTTCCAGGCCTTCTGTGGGATGCAGGACAGAGAAATGACATGTTGCTGAGGGCATCCTGGCATATATGGCACCCAGGATTATCTTTAAAGGGTCTCTGAGTACAATACTGCCCTAAGCAGATAGATACCTTCACAAACCCAGCCCTAAGACCAACTGGGAGAGCCATCAGGGAGAGAGGCTAAGACACACCCTGCAGCAGGGCCAGCCTGGAGAGCTGGAGGCAGAGACAGCTCTTGCCTCTGTGCCTCCATAAGGACTATTCCCACTTCCGGGGCCCCACCTTTTCTTTCTCCTTGGAAAATTAATAAAATTAAACAAATAAATAAATAAATAAAGGCACCCTCCTGCACACTTTGTACTCCCTCCTCCTCCATGCTTGCAGGGCACTTGTCCTCACCCTTCCTGCCAGCCTGAGAACCCAAATGCTTTGATCATGAAATGCTTCACCCCCAACACGCAGCCAGTCAGGACAGCCAGAAAACGCAGGACCCTGGCTAAGGGAGAAGTCTGGTACATTGTCAAAAGAAAGTAGGTCATAGCAGGCCATGGTGGCACACGCCTGTAAGCCCAGCATTTGGAGAAGCTGAGGCAGGAGGATCACAAATTAAGCCCAGCCTGGGTGGGACCCTCAGTGAGAGCTTGTCTCAAAATAAAAGAGTAAAGACAGCTCAGAATAAAATTCAGAAGTGTAAAGTTCCTAGATTCAATCTCCAGTACCAGGAAGAAAAAAAAAGGCTGGGTCACAGCAGCATCAGCAATAACTGCAGAGAAGGGACATACCCCTGTGTCCGCCTGCGGGTGAACAGGGAAACAAATGTGCAGATCTCCACACGTTGCCTAGGATGGAACTGCTAGTGAGTGCAACACAGATGAACTTTAAAGGAGGCAGTGCCAGGGAATTAGCCCAGTGGTTCCGGCGCCTGCCTTGCAACTGCAAGGTCTCGAGTTTGATCCCTGGTACCTAAAATAAATAAATAAATAAAGGGTGCACTACCTACTGAATCTGCCAAAAGACCTGATAGCAGGACTCCATTTGTATGAAGTGCCAAAACCAGAAATCTATAGACAGAAAATGGATTAGTGTTGCCTCAGGCAGGGGCGGGGCAACTGCAGTGGACCCAAAGGTTCTTCTGATGGTGATGGCAACATTCTAAAATTAATCCACAGTGAAGGTTACAAAAGCCTGTAATTTCACTAAAAATTATTTAATTGTACACTTGAAACAAGCAAACTTTGTGGTATGTAAATGATACCTCATGAGGCTGTTGAAACAAAGCCCAGAGCCTGGCAAGTCCAGCTTGGTGCCAGTCACAGGAAACACCCTCCCAGGAGCAAAGCAAGGGGGAAAACAAAGCCATCCACACTGCAGATACCTGTACACAGGGCTCTCCTGTTCAGAGTGAAAGGCTGCTGTAGGCAGCTCCAAACAGGCTGGAGAGGCCTGGGGCCATTTAGCAAATACCTGGCAGCTGAGTAAGAGTCACATCCGTCAGCTGTGCTCTGCATTACCTGGCCCACACGGGCTTCTGCCTTTCACCAGCACTGGAAGAGCTCTACAGGCCACCTTGCCCACCATCTCGGAGCCAGGAGAGGGTCACTGTGATGGCACCTGCAGCTCTGAAAGAAGAGCCACGACTGCTCAGGAAAGGCCCTGCCAGCCATGCTGGAGAGGCAGTGCTGCAGGGCGGGGCAGATGTTCACGGTCAGGGCGCCCCACAGGAGGGCTGGTATTCGCCCACCAGTCAGAAGGGGAGGAGGGTATTTCCTTTTCTGACTCTGAGGTGTTTAGCAGTTTCTGGAACCTGCTTTCTGTTGGATATAATTTAAACTGCACTCCTACTTTCTGCTCACAAATGCCTGTTGCTGCCAGCAAAGGAGACAAAAGTAGCTCCTAAAGTACCAACCACCACACAGAAGAGTCCTTCCCTCTCACAGACAAGTGCAGCCTCCCCTTGGGTGGTGCCCTGTCCTTGGCTGCCCAGAACAGCTTGACTACACAAGAGGCGGTAATCCTTTGCAATTTATAAATTAGTCTTTGTAAGGAAAAAAAAAAAAAAAAAAAAAGGAAGGAAGGAAGGAAGATGTCTAACTATACAATACTTCAACAGCAAGCTCAAGGCAACAGCAAGCACAGGAAACACACAGGAAGAGAGGCAGCTGAGAGCCATGCCTCACAATACACTCCAGCAAAGTCCCAGCAAGGCCCACCACTAAGTCCTGGTGCCGAGCTCCGCTCTGGCTTTCCAGGACACGTTTCCCTCTGGGCCTCCCTTCCTTCGGACAGCTGGAGCATGGAAGACAAGGCTGCTCTATGCTCAGCAGGCCTGACTCACTCCCTCAGTGAAAAGGAAGATATGGTTTTCATTTGCATGTCTGTAGACCACTCGTTGGTCATAATAAAGGGAGGGGGGAGAGCTCTGCTACCTGCTACCCTCAAGTCCATCCTTTGCCATCCAGTGTGAACAAATAAATAGAAACCCTTTCTTTAAAAAAAAACAAAAAAAACCTTTTAAGACACAAGAAAATTGTATTCCAAACTACCTACCTAGTTAGTTGACAGTAATGGTTTGAATTAAGAAAAATATCAAGAAACAGTAAAAAAAAAAAAAAAATTTCCTAATTTTTCCAGTCCAGTCCAAATCCCAGTTAAAGGATTAATGGCAGATGAAAGTCCGAGCACTGAGCACACAGAGGCCCTTGGATGGGAGCTTCACTCATGCTGAGCCCTCACTATCTCTCCTCCAAAGAAGCCACCCAATGAGGTGACAGTGCACACAGTGGGACGGATCAGGGTGTGTGCGACTCACTTGTGCTGCAGCTTTCCTCTTATCTTTACAGTAGATAGGAAACAAGGCTGAGGCAGGTGGATCACCATGAATTTGAGGCCAGCCTGGGCTACACAGAGAGTTCAAGGCCAGCCTGGGCTACAGAGCGAGATCTTGTCTCAAAAAATACATACATACATAAATAAATACATAAATAAATAAATGAAAGAAAGAAAGAAGGAAGGAAGCAGAAGGAGGAGAAATAGAGGGCTACCTGGGCCACCTTGGCTCCACCATTCCGGATACCAACCTAAAACCCAATTCTCAAGAAGGAAGTATGCTTGACGACTGAAATGTGTCACCTAAGAAAGGAGATTATATTCAATGAACTGTTTAAGAATGCAAGATTCTCAATGACCACTCACTGCCACCCACTGAATGTGAAAACATATGTACACAAAGACAACCACACTGCACCCTAATTACTCCTTAAAAGTTTCCATTGCCCTTTTGGAACTGAAACCTTGTTTTCATAGAGAGACAGCAACAATGCTCCTTGCCTCCCCAGGGGCCTCAAAAGCACCAGCGTCTCACTGCCCTTCCACCAGCACCTGGATGGTTCCCAGCCTAGGGCAGGAGAAGAGGGCTCAGCTGAGCTTCCTGGGTAAGCTACTTGTGACCTGAGGTTTGACAAGAGTCACAAGAACCAGGCCCTTGAAAGCCCGACGATAGCTAATGTCTGGATATTCACAATGAAAACAACAGCAGAGCTCGTAAAGCACAGACCTTGGTCAGCTCAAAGACTGACTGCTGGTCAGCCTCCAGGCCCAAAGCATCTGCTACTTATGGACACACAGACACACCGCGATGGGCACTTTCCTCAACAACACAGCTGATCAAGCAGGTCCCCTTGCCATGAATCCCTGTGAATGCAACTACTTCAAAACACACTCACTTGGAAGCAGGCTGCCTCCAGCACGTCCCTCCCAGTAAATACAGAGAGCAAGCATCTGATTCCAAATAGGGTGAACACAGCTGTGTGCCCTGCACTCTCGGAGCCTGGGGACTTCAGAGATCTGGTACAAGACGTCTCTCTGTACTTGCAGCTGCCAACATTTACCGTAAGCCAAGCATGTACTGGCCTTTACCTCAGTTTACCCTTCCACAATACTGTACTGCAAGTTGCACGATTTTCTTCCAGCAGGTGACTTTGATGAGCAGCTCTAGAGAGGTGTACACTGCCAGTAAACAGACAGGTGGGGAGGCAAGGCTGCCTCTCCAGGTCTCCAGCGTCGAGTCCCGCACTCAGACTCCGGGGCCCCCAGGGCTCCTGACTCACTCCCAGGCTGCGCGCCTCCGGGTCTGCGGGCTAGGGGACAGTACAGCCCGGGGGGGTGGGGCAGGGGCTCCATAGCCTGAGGTACGGTGTCCGCAGGGCCCTCCCCGAGCTCCCGAGACACTGGACCCTTGCCCACCGAGCCGTCCCGGCTCCGGACCCCCCACCCACCCAAGCCCTTGTGGCCGAACCCGACCCGCGGGAAGAAGCTGACTCCGCGGAAGGGCCGGGATAGAGGCGCCCGCCTTCGGCCCTCCTCAAAAGTAATTTTAAGTCACTTCAAGCAGAATCACTTTCGCAGGCTCCGGGACAAGGGCGACCGGTCCTCGTTCGTCACCCCACAGCGAGGGGACACGGCCTCGCGGGATGGGGCCTCGCGCTCGCCCCGCCGCCGGCACAGCGCCCTTCCTCCGAGCCGCCTGGCGCGGGCCACCGCCCCCAGCGACCCCGTCGCCGCCCAGGCCCCGGCCCCGGCCCTCCGACCCTCGCCGCCGCCCCGGCGACTCACCCGATGAGCCAGTCCATGGCTGCGCGGGGCCGGCGCCTGCTCCGCCTCAGCCCCGCCGGCGGCCGGAAGTAAACACTCGCTCGCTCCCGCCCGCCGCCGGAAGTGACGCGCGCGCGGCCTGCTGGGACGCGTAGTCCCGGCGGCCCCTGCGGCTCCGCCCGCCTCACGGCCACGGGGCTCGCGCCCTCGCGGAGCTTGCGGTGTCTCGCAGTGCGAACCTGCAGCGCCCGGGACCGTAACCTGTGACCCTTGCCTCGGGCCTCGGAACGTCCGGGACCCCGGGAAATTGTCCTGTCTTCTGGTGTGCCAGACTCTGAGCGCCCTGGACCCAACCCGTGTGTCCCAAGCATGTTTGTACCCCATGTCCCCAGAATGTGCCAGGGGCCCCCCGAATTCCCTCTGACAGTGCTACCTAGGCTCTGCTGGCCTGGCCTGGCATGTCCTTGGCCTAGTATGCCCGTGTCCTGGCTGTGACCCATGTCCCCGCTGTCCCCTGTGCCTTCAGACTGTCCTTTGTGCCCGGCTCTCCCTCTCCGTGCCCTTGGGCTGTTCCTGTGACCCCAGGCCCCACCTAGTTCCTGCGCCAGGACTATTCCCCACTGCACCAACTCTCCCCTGGTTGACCCCTCGCTCTCAGGTAGTGCCCTGCCACCCCAGCTGTCCCCCTACATCCATTCTTGTCCCTTCAAGTCCCCTTGTACCCTGGACTGTCTCCTTTTTCCATGAGCTATACCCCTGGCTCTTGGCTGTTCTCATCTTGTATCCTCTCCAGCCCCTGGCTCTCTCCATGTTCCCAGGGCATCTGTCCTGCCGGCTGCTTTGTCCCAGGGCCTGGCTAATACCAGGAGCTCAGTGACGGCCTGTAAAGGGCTGAATCCCCCTCCCCCCTCCCTGGGAGGATGCCTCTAGGAGCACAGTCAAGAACAGGGAGTTGCTCAGCAGCCTCACCCCCCGGGACATCCTGTAGTTTGGCAATCCAGCCACTGGATGTCAGACAGCCTCAGGCCAGCTGTCCACCATAATGCAAGCAGCATGCATTTAACACTGGCTCACCTCTCCCTAAAGGGCCCACTCCCATCTCTCCAGCCCTTGCCAGGATGCTGAGGACCCTCCATCCCATCTTATCACCTTGAAGTGAGCTCACAGCAGAACTTGGCAAACTTCATCAACCACCTGAGATGAAACCCTAAGGAAATATGAAGGCAAGGGGAGAAAAATTCATCTAATACAGAAATCTCAGGAAGAGCATGCAGATACCTGCTAGTCCTCATTCCCACAGCACCAACATGGCCATGGTGATGACTCTCCCTGTGCTTGCCCTGTGCTAACTAGCTTAGAGTGGCCCAGTACATCGCTACTGAAGAGCATTAGCTCTTGGCAATCCTGCCTGTTTTCAGCAGCCATCATCTCAGCTGTTCACGTGGACTGGCTATCACAGGACTTGCTAGTGTCTTCCAGTTCCTACCTGAAGGACTTGGACATACTGTTTTGTAGCTCTCTGCCTTAGCTTTCTTTTCAGTGCAGTGGAAATGGTTCAGTCGTGCGTCACTTAACGATGGAGATATGTTCTGAGAATTGCTGCTTTGGACCATCTCACTGTGTGAACATAAGACCCTGTGCCTACACAAACCTACACGCTGTAGCCTGTGGTGCCAGGGCCACTTGCCATAGCCTCTTGCTTTTCAGCTACAAACCTGTTACTCTACTGAAGACTGCAGGCAATTATAACACAATGATATTTGTGATTCTGAGCAAATTTGTTTATACCAGCATCACCAGAAACTTGTGAGTAATGCATTATGCAAGATGTTGTGACTGCTGTGACATCAGTAGGCTTTAGGGATTTTTCAGCTGCATTAGAATTTTTTTTTTTTTTTTTGGTGCTGGGGATCAACCGCAGAGCTTTATCCATCCTAGGCAAGTACTTTACCGCTGAGCTACACACTCAGCCCCTCCATTATAATCTTAGGGGACCACCGTCCTATATTGACAAAAATGTTGTTACACAGTGTGTGACTGTAAACATGTCTCCAAGAACTATGGTGCATACTGAAGAGGCCATTGCTTTGCTCCAAAGCCCCGGGGCCCTTCTGTCTCATTCTGTCCAAACCGGCCTATCCAGCCCTACATGCCATGTGACAGAACTGCTCGCCCTCCAGGCTGAGCCACACCTCTTTCTCTGGGGCATGCGCAGAGCTTGTATATTCACGTCTCTTGCCATCTAGATGAGAACAGCCCTCCTCGGTGAGCAATGGTGTGAGATTATGAGTTGCTGCCCATCTCCTCCTTTTTCTCTTGCTTTCTCCACCTTTCTCTTCCCTCGTCCTCCTCATCCGCCTTACCAATAGCATGCCGAGCAGCCACTTTCCCATGTAGACAAGGGGGCAAATGTGATGGAATGGAAGCTTCTATGTGGAAATTATGTCCTTCTTCCCCAGTTTCAACTCTGCCCCAGGCTCCTGCTTCCCAGAAAGAATGGGAAAATGATGGCTGCAGCTATTGAAGCCATGTTGGAACCTGCGGCAGGAAAGGAAGGCAGAATAAAAAGACAGGAAGAACTCAGGCTCCTGCAAAACCCTGCAATGACCATGGCAGTCCTGAATGTCTTACTCTGCCCTTATTTTGGTAAAAACAGTCTTTTTTTTTTGGTACTGGGGATCGGACTCGGGTCCTTGTGCTTGCGCAGCAGGTGGCGAAACCACTGAGCTAAATCCCTGGCCAGTAAAAACAGTCTTGTGGGCCGGGGATTTAGTTCAGTGGTACTGCCACCTGCCTTGCAAGTGCAAGGTCCTGAGTTTGATCCCCGGTACCAAAAAAAAAAAGTCCTGTTTCATTCACTCTTCTTTCCCCCTTCTTGGCACTTGGAGGAGAAGTCTTGCTATTCCCAGACCCTCAGAGCCCCCAAGCGGTGGGTGTGCACATTCTCCCGGGAATATTCCTTTTGGTGAGTACAGGAAACCTCTAGCCTGTCCCTAGGTCCTGCTACAGCGCCTGTCAGGAGGTGTGGCCCTGTGGTGGGATGGCAGTTGCGGAGCTCTGGTCTGTCGGGCTACACTGTGGCAGACTGCCTCTGAGTCTCAGCCTGGCAGCAGTTGGTGGAGGCTGCCCAGATGGATCAGGTGGGCAGGGGCAGGGCCGCCTGGCTGCTGACGTCTGGGTCCCCTAAAGTCCTAGTGTTGGGAGGTGGTGTGGACCTTCAGGAGCTGGGGCCTCAAAAGCAATTATGGCAACTCGGGTGGGCCAAGCCTGCTGTCCCAATGGGGTGGTAATAAAAGGAGAAAGCCTGGCCCCCCGTGCTCCTGCCACCACTGTCCCCATGAGAGATGGCCTCACGTGCCCTTTGGGTTGTCAGTCTCAGAACCTCCCGACCATATAGTTGGGCTGTGTGGGGTATTTCAACATCATGACCAAGAGCTGACCAGTGCACTGGTCAGTCACCAAGCAGGAGCTCACGTACCAGGAAGCTCCCCTCAGCCAGTTTCTTTTTTGTAATTTTATTTATTTATTTATTTACTTTTTATTTTTTTGAGGCAGGGTCTTGCTAAGCAGTTCAGGCCGGCCTTGAACTCACTGTGGAACCCAGATTGGCCTCAAACACAAGGTGGACCTCCTGCCTCAGCCTCCCAGATGCTGGAATTACAAGCCTGCACCACCATGCCTGGCTTAATTTTTTATTATTAGTCCATGTTTACAGTACATAATGATCCCAGTCATTATGTGGAGTTGGCACATGTACATAACACATTTAGTTCTTTCATTCCTTCCCTTCCATTCCCTTCATCTTTCAGTCCTCTTCCTATTTGCAAAAATTCAATCTCCCTGTTTCCTATTATCTATCTTTTATTTTGCTTTTCAATCTATTTATATTTTGAATTTCTGGTATAAGAGAAGCCATGCAATACTTAAGCTTGTGTGTCTGGTTTATTTTACTTAATGTCTCAAAGTGCATCTACTTTCCTACAAATGACTGAAATTTATCTTTCTTTATGGCAAAGTAGTACTTCATTGTGTGTGAATAACACATTTTCCTTCTCCATTCATCTGTTGATGAAATATAGGCTGCTTCCAAGATTTAGCTAGTGTGAGTTGTGCTGCTATAAACATAGGTGTGCATGTAGCACTCTAATACATAGCTCTGTCAGGAAGTTACCAGAAGGAGAATAGCTGGCTCAGTAAGAGTTTCTATTTTCAGTCACTCTTTTTTTTTTTTTTAAGGAATTTCCACCCTGATTTCTATAGTGGTTGCACCAGTCTGTACTCCTTCCAACAATGCAGAAGTTTCCTTTACCCTGGGGAGCCTAGCCAGCACTTGTTATTTGATTTCTTGATGATGGCCATTCTTTCTGGGGTGAGATGGAATCTCAGTGTTGTTTTTCGTTTGCATTTCTTGAATGGCCAGGGATGTTGAGCATCTCTTCATGCGTTTATTTGCTGTTTGTTCTCCTGCTGTCTGCAGTTTCTGTCTCCCAGCTGACCCTGGCCCCCTGGGAGTCACCCCATGCCTGTGTCTCCCCTCAGAGGACACACAGGAGGGAAACTGTGAGGCTTTGCCCCCACCCCTCGGACCCCCTCCCAGCACTCAGGAGGAACCAGCCCGGGGACACTGAAGACTGTGTCCCTCTGAGCCAAGCAGTTGGTGGCCTTTGTGACAGCATCCCTCTGAGTCTCTCTTCAGCTGACCAGTTTGGGGGTCCTCAGGCCAAGAAGTGAGGGCTTGCTGTTCCCAACTGTGCTCCGCTCCAGACGGGGGGAACCTCGGAGGTGGGACCCACGGGAGCCCTGAGGTTCCTGTCCCCAGTGTAGTGGGGACAGCTGGCTGGCCAGGTTCTGGGTGACCAAGGGCTACCACTCCTGCCTTCCCTCTCACACGCTGAGGGGCTTCTGACTCCTCCGTCCTTCCCTGGTCCACTCACTGCCTTCCTGTTGTCCCTGCCCTTCCCTGACAGCCAGTCGGGGACACGGTCACTGGCCAGGCGGACAGCATTTCTCCCACCCCTGCTGTCCTGCAGGGAGGGCCTGGCACAGGGTGGGCCTTGTGACACATGCCCCCTTCCCTCGGGACGCCGGGAACAATGGCTCTCTCTCACCTCGGGAGCTGGTGCTGGCTCTGGGGACAGTCCCCAGCGAGGCCATGGGCACCAACAGCCACTGTGCCTGCCAGGGAGCAGAGAGGCTGGGCCTCGTCATGGTGGCCCCACAGCCATCGCCCACAGGTGACGGTTTGCCTTACCTAGGGAGCCAGCCCCGGGGCAGCTGTGGCTGGTGGCCCTCCCTCCCCAGGCCTCGTCTTTGCTGCTGTCACCCTCGTGAGGGTCCAGGTGGTGATTACCCAGTGCGGAGAGTGAGGCTCTGAGAGGGCTGGGACTTCTCTGAAGCCGTTCAGGGAGCTGGGGGGAGCTAGGGCTCCAGCACCACCTCCTCTCCTCTTCCATGACTGCTGCCTCCCACGGGCGCTGTCCACCCCAGGCCTGGGAGGACAGTGGAGGTGGCCACCGCAGGGGCAGCGGAAGACCCCACCCTGAGCGTCCTCCTCAGCAAAGAGCAGAAAATCCCTGTCCGGGTGTGTTCAGCTTAGCACAGGGTTGGGGTGCCGGTGGTGCCTAAGATGACGGGAAGCCAGAGTAGGGCTGCAGAGATTGGCACCCCCAGCTGTTTCCAGGCACAGTTCACTTCCTGCATGTGAGCCGTGGCAGCCTCCTGGTGTCCTCTCAGTGGCCTCCACGTGCCGGCCCTCGGCAGCCCTGCCACGCAACTGTGGCCACGTCTCCTGGCCTGGGGCACACTCCGGGAGGTGGCAAGCCAGAGCACCTGCTTCCAGGCTTGTCACCACATGCTGTGCCACCACATCCGGAGCTGCTACCATCCTGTTCCCACTGGTCCTTCCCAGCCTCTTCCTCCCCTAGAGCCCCAGATGACTTCTGTGGCCCTCCAAGCTCGCACCAGCCAGAGTCCACTGAGGACCGGTTCCTCTGCTCTGGAAAAGCCAGCTTGTGTGTTTAACTGGGCTCCGGAAAAGGAGTGGCACCACCACCTCCAGCCCAGAGGCTGTGCCTGCCCCGCCTGCCCCATCCACCCCGAGATGCTGCCAGCGCTACATGCCGCCAGCCTTAACTTCTACATGAACCTTGTGGGCCGGCCGGGGCTGCACGTGTCTCCTGGCGCTGGCATGACACATGACCACAGCAGGTTGGCGTCAAACAGCAGCAACAGATTCTCCACTGTCCTGAAGGCCAGAAGCCCCAGGCCAAGTGTCGCAGGGGAGGCCTGCCCTTGCCTCTCTCCCGCCCCCGGAGGCTCCTGGTGTGCTTGGTGTTCCTCCATGGTCCCGGCTGTCTGTGCACAGCTCCAACCTGTGCTGTCTTCCCACAGCCTCTCTGTGTCTGGGCCCAAACTTCCCTCCTGGGAGGACCCTTGTCACTACCCCCACCCTGCGCAACGTGACCTCACCCTAATGGAACCACACGTGCAAAGACCCCGTTTCCAAACGAAGCAGACTCCCAGGTGCTGGGGCCAACTGGAGCACACCTCTTGGGGCACACAGTTCACATCGCTCCTTAGCTGTGTCACCCGAGGCTCCAGTGAGCCTCCCGAGGCCCCAGAGAGGCTCAGCTGTGGCCTGAGCTGGGCATCACTTGTTGCCGGCCAGAGCTGGTGCCCAGGATGGTTCAAGCCACCCGTAGGGGTGGAGCCAAAGCTTCCACCCTCCACCCACCCGAGTCCTCAGCAGCCTCAAAGATGTGTTAGCACTGTCCTGTTTGGCCTGGCCTCCCTCTGCAGCAGCGGGCAGAGGGAAGGAAGCTGCCTACAAGATGGGGAGGTCTTTGTCCACACAGATGTCCCGGGGTCCTAAGGGCCAGGAGGCAAGTGGGTGTGGGCAGGCTGCAGGTGGGCTTCCCGTGTCCCCTGGCAAAGGGCAGCTAGGCTCTGACGGCCAGCAGATGGTTGCTGCTTAGGCCTCCCGAGACCGGCCTGTTCACAGAAGATGAGCAAGGCGCATGTGTAATGTTGCCGGCCTCTTCCTGAGGCTCTGGACTCCGGGATCTGGGCTCTGAGCGTCCGTTGTACTGCAGAGAGGATCTCGATGACCGTGCATCTGTGTGAGCGTGGGCCCTGGACCCCAGCCCGGCCGGAGCTGGGCCGATAGGTGGTTCTGAGGCAACCGTGAGTGAGTCCCATCCAAATATGTGCCACTGCAGAAACAGGGTGGCTTTGTCAGCCCTCTCACCTCCCACTGCAGCTCTGGTCCCGGGGCTTGTCCTGGCCCCAAGTCCAGACAGGGAGGGGAGGCCAGCAGAGGGCTCCCTCACACCACTTTCACCCCTGCCCTCCCTCCCACGGAGGTCTCCTGGGGGCCCTCGCACTAGGACAGGAGGGCAGAATGACAAGGAGGGCTTCCCATTCCCAGGGAGGGGTGTCCAGGAAAAGGGGGGCCCACCCTGGCAGGGTCTGCAGCGCCAGGCATCTTGGGCCAGGTTGGGGGGGGGAACAGGTCCCTGGGGAGGCTCTGGGTCTGGCAGCTCCAGAAGGAGGCAGGAGGGGCAGTTTCCCAGGGGGACACACCCAGGGGGAGCTGGAGGAGCCACTCCCTGCCTGGCCCTGATGGAAGGACCTCCCTTGGAGCCCTGGCACAGCCAGATGGGGCCCCAGGCTGGGACCGGGGTGGAGGGAGCTCAGGAAGGCAGGGTGAGATGTCCCGAGGCCTTTGAGGACCCTCCCACCCGGTGGCTTAGGAATTGCCCCATCAGTCCCCGGCAACCACCCCTTACGTCCCTGGTGCCAGCCCCCAGCACAGGCCTTTCTAGGGCACAGACGTGCGGGTGCCCAGGCTTCTTAGGAGTTGGTGTGGCCACCCTGCCGCCCACAGAGTGCCAAGCCCAGGCAGACGCCGGGTCAAAATGGCCCATGCAGCCTGAGAGAAGGCCCTCTTGCACGTGGCGTGCTGCTCCCATCTGCTTGCTCCTCAAAGCTTCGCCAGCGCCCCTTCCTCCAGGCAGCTGCCCCAGCCCCCTCGCTCTGACACACCTGGCCCACAACCACAGGTCTCACAGGGAGCACTGGGGCCCGTGTTGCACTGGGGCTCCTGGGGCTGGGGGTGGGGTCCTGTGCAGACCCCAGCGCCTGGGAGGGAGGGGCCAGGAAAGCGATCGGGGACCCCTCAGCCCCCTCCCGGCCTGGCTCGTGTTACAGATGAGGATCTGAGGCTCTGGAAGGATGGTAGGGCTGGGGCTGGCACCGTCTCCTGGGCTCCGGGTGGGAGAGGGGCTGCCAAGCCTGCTCCTGCTCTTGGGTGGGGATGCCAAGGCCCAGCTCAACTCTCTCCAGGGCCACCCTGTGAGGGGCAGTGGTACTGAGCCTCAGCCCACCAGTCCCCAAAGCCTAGCGCCGGCTCTGGGCTGAGAGAGGTTGTGCTGGCGGGAGCCTGGTGCCCTGTCAGGGCAGGCATGTGAAGAGGCAGCGAAAGGCCCAGGGCTGGAGACGCAGAGGCAGGGCCTTGAGAGGATGGCGACCACCCAGCTCCAGTGCAGCTGGGCATGGCTGGAGTGGCCGGGCCTCCTCCCTACACCTCAGCAGGCCCCGGGGGCCCCAACCCTCTCTAGTTGGAAGGTGTTCCAGGGCCAGTGAGAGAAAGGGAAGCCAGTGGGGCCCATGAAGTCTGTGTCCCTTCACCTGCTGGGAGGAGCTGTCCCTCATCCTTCGCAGGTGGCTCACCAGCTGAGTGGTGCAGAGCTGAGTGGGGCAGGTCTGAGTGCCAGCCAATGCAGCAGGGTGCCAAGGCCCCTGTGTTCCCATGGCTGGTAGGGTGGGGTGGGCTGAGGGTCCCAGGCATGGCCTCTGGCAGGTGGCAGTGGAAGACAAGCCTTGGAGGAAGCCAGAAGATGCAACCCTTCTCCCAGCTGTGCAGCTGTGCTGAGCCTCATTTCCTCCATCCAATGCGTGCGAACAAGAGAGCATGGGTCCCCCAAGGCCAAGCATCCCCATCAACAGGTACAGTGGTCTCCCTGGAGAAGCCTCAGAAATATGGATTCATGGGCCCTGTACCCTAGATTCGGCTCCCTAGGTGTTAAGATTTAGATCTAAAGGGCAGGCCTAAAATCTCATGTGTTTGCAAGGTGACTGGATCACGGGGGTTCATCAGTGATTCACCCATTGATGAGTTCATGGCTGACTGTGCTGCGGAGGAGATCACTGAGGAAGTGACCTGCAGGCGTGTGTCCTTGCCTGTCCCCCTCTTCCTAGCTGCCATGGGCTGAGCAGTTCCCTCCACCGGGCCTTTCCACCACACTGCTTCTGCCTCAGAGCCAGCTTACCGTGGCCTGAACCCTTGGAAACTGTAAGCCAAACAATCCTGTCCTTTAAGTTTCAGGTGTGCGTTATTTTGTCTCAGTGATGTAGAAGGGACTAACACAGTAGATATCTGGCCAAGTCCCCAGGCCAGATGGTTTTTCCCAACCAACCTCACAGGGGCTTCCTGATGCTGGTCCTGGAGTATACATGCATGCAGCCCTCCCTCCACTGATGGGTGGGATTGTGCCCCCAAATTCATGTGCTGGGATCCTAACCCCCAGGGCCTTGGAAAGTGGCCTTGTGTTGAATGAGTATCACTGCCGAAGGTCACCCTGGGGACACTTTCCCTCACAGCCCTCAGCAGGAACCCACCCTGCCCACGAAGGGCCTGGTTCTGGCCTCCAGAATCTGGAGAGAAATTTTCAGTGTCCACGCCACCTGGTGGGGGGCTTGGTGGCAGTGGCCCCAGGACACACGCACCCTGGGTGGGGCTCCCCATGGCACGCTGGCCCAGGGGGACACTGTGTGAGCCCTGCAAGGTGGCCGAGGAGCAGGCTCGGGTAGGGCCCCAGGCCAAGCGAGTGGTGGGGAGCAGGAGCTGGCAAGGCGCTCCCAGACAGCTCGGCATCCCCGGATGTGAAGGTGAAGGAGGAAAGCTAGCTGGAGAGACAGTCGAGCTTTTGGGGTCACGGCGGTGGCTGACCTCTCTGCGCGATGGGGCGTCCAGGGCAGGCGCGGGGAGCAGAGGCTGCAGGAGACAGGGAGGCCTCAGCAGGTGCCAACGCGGGCACGTGGTGCGGGGCGCAAGGCCTGCGCTCTGCTCCGGCTCCCGCAGCGTGGCAGGGCAGCAGAGCGCGCTGCCGGGCCTGGCCAGCAGGGGGCGCGGCTGGCTCCGGAGCCAGACACCTGGGCCAGGTATGTGCTGTGCCGGGGCTCGGCCAGAGCGGAGGCCGGTGGGTCGCGCCCCGGCCCCCCCCCCACGTTCTATTTCCGGCACCCCATGGGCTATTTGTAGCTGTGTGGCCTTGAGGCTGGCCTCGGCCACCCCTGCCGCAGTGCCACCCGCTGCCCGCTGAGGTCTGCCTGGCTCCTTTGCTCCCGCAGTGACCCCCCTGCTGCCCCAGAGGGTCCTGTGCTCTCCTGGATGGGGAGACCCTCCCCAACTCAGATCACCCCAGGCGGCTGCACTGGAGCCGGGAGCCAGGAAGGTCCTTGCTCCTTGGAAAGGGCTGGCAGCTCACAGGAGGTAGAGAGGACATAAAAGACAGGCAGAAAGGGGACAAGGAGATCATAACTGAAACTCGTACTGCAACTTCAGGCCCAGCCAAGCCACTGTCCTGTGCCTGTCAGCATTCCCTGTGTACATCCAGGCCTGCCCCTTCCAGGCCGGCTCACCGCAGATTCCTCAGGAATACTCTGTCCATCAACTGAGAAAGTAAAGAGCAGGACCCTGATCTAAGATAAAGAGCGGGTTGAGAGAATCCAAAGAATGTTTAAATTATCTAGTTAAAAAAACAAAAAGCCAAGCCAGCGTGGGGCACAAGCCTATGATCCCAGCACTCCCGGGCTGAGGCAGGACAGTGGTTGTTCCAGCCCTGCCTGGAATACAGAGCGAGGCCCTGTCTCAAGGACAAACAGAAAACGAGCCAGTACCTTTCTGGGGCGTGGGCCACTTTTTCCTGTGGTTTCCACGCCCTTGAGAGGAGCTAGAATGATCCCAGTATCAAGAACACAAGTGCTTTTCTCTTGAGAGCCTGCACTCCATTTCTTTGAGTGCGTACTTTGGAATTTCTGCCTGATAAACTTCCCGTGCCTCTTCCTAGCTCGTCCTGAAAATTCCTTTTCTGTGACCAGAGTCAGCACACCTCTAACCTATTCTATGGATAAGGGGGGCCAGGTTCCTCTTCTGCTTCAGGAACCTCCTGGGACCCCATCCAGTGACACAGACGCTGCCTGGACTTTGCCCTACTTTGGGCACTGGCGAGGGAGGGGGCTCAGGCTCCCCGGCCAGGACCCTGGCGTCGGTACTGCCCCACACGTGCACCTCTGGCCAAGAGTGGTGCTGGCCAATACATGGGACTCCCTGTCACGTGGAGCTGTCACGTGGCTGCCGGTCCTCCCAGGAGCCCTGGAACCCAGAAGCCTGGCCTGTGTCCTGCCCTCCTAGCGTAGCTCACCCTCAGCCTGCAGAAAGGATTCCCTTGCTCCAGAGGGTCAGCTCCCCCGGCCCAGGCTGACCAGGCACTGCCCATGTGTCCAGGCCCACCTGTCCCCTGCACCTTCCTGGGAGGCCAGAATGCCTGTGCCCGGGCCTGTTGTTCAGACCCTTGAAGTCTTGTCCCTCGTGGCCCGCTGTGAAGCACGTTCTGTGGACCTCTGACATCACCCAGCCTGCCGCTCAGCTCCTGGCCATGCTCATCCCTCCCCCTGCCCTTTCTGTCACCCTGTGACCCTCTTCGACGGTCCCTGGGCTTTTGCAAGCTGAGATGGGGCCTCCTCTTGCAGCTATCCTGAGACCTGGCCTCCACTTCTGAGCTCACCCAAGCCCTGACAGATCCACCCACAGATGCCAGCCCAGGCTGCTGGATCCAAGGTGCCACTGAGACCTGCCCTCTCAGCAGGGCCAGGACCTGTCCAGGACATGGGGGAGCCCAGCCTAGCCCCAGCGTTCCTCCTCTGATGCTCTGAGGCACGAGCCCTTTCCTCTCCCCACCCTCGGAGGGCACTAAGCTGGGTGCTCCAGCCGTGTGAGACCCAGGACTGCTGTTTTGCAGCCTACTCATGAGCACGCGCAGGGCAGCTCCAGTGTGGGGACAGGGCCTGTCTACACCACAAGGGGAGACCCGGTAAGCACCAGCATTAATGTGAGGCCAGCTAGCAGGGTGTTCAAGGGCTGGGGGCACTGGAGCCGCCTTCGAAAGGTGGCTTCTAGGTTCTTCCTGTCCTGATGAAGGACGGGCAAGATGGGCACAAAAGGTGTCGAGGTTTTACATTTATAAGAGGTGTGAAAAGAAAAGAAGCATGCTCTGCAGAGCGAGCCAGGGCCACGGAACACAGGAGGAGAAGCAGTGTACATGCTGCAGGCTGAGAGCAGACACTGCGGCCGGGCTCACATGCCTTTCAAATCTCCCACTCTGAGGGCTGACCAGGTCTCCCGGCCTCAAATGCCTGCTGTTCTCAGTCCCTGGAGAACTGAAGCCAGCGCTCTCTGATGGGTCCCAGGCACCCGGGTTTCGGAACTGCTTTTCTGGGTTTCTTGGGTCTCAGTTGGTGGCTGGTCACACCCACTTTCTCACCTCCTGCCTCCAGGGCTCCAAGGTCCTCCTTTAAGGACCTGCCCCTGCTCGGACTTACCACCTGATTCATGGACTCCTGGGTCATTTTGGTTCTTTGTACAGCTCTGTGCATCTCGCTGATGCAGCCTCGTGTCTTTTTCTGTACAGCACACCTTGCGTATACAGTACTGTAATTTTGCTGATGGCACTGTATGGTACACTACTATAGTTTTATGTTCTGTTTATACACTACAATGCTGCATGCAAGAGTTATGCAAGTACAGTGGACCCTTGAGTTACAACCTGCCTGACAGACAACCTGAGTTATGACCAAAGTCTTGAGTCACAATCTGAATGCCGGCCACTTGTGCTTCCAGAAGATCTCAGACACAGATTTAATCCTTGAAGAGTTCAGGAAGGAGCATGACAGCATCCTTTCCTGTGTGGAGTTCACTGAGAAATCCTGGGCCAGGGTCTAAGGACACTGAGATCTGTCCGTGTACAGGAGAGAGACTTCGAACTTGAATTACAATCAACCTTGGAAACAAATTGAGTTCCTAAGTCAAGGATCCGCTGTAAAGCAGTCATCGCATCAGTTTCCTTTGAGCATTTCTTTGTTCTGAATATTGTAAGGCACATGCTATGCACAACTCCGCAACGCATTCGGTCGATGACCTAGTCGCAGGGAAGGAACTCGGTTGTTAAGGGAGGAGCATCTGTACTTCAGTGCAGCAAGACTCCTACCTCCTCCTCCCCTCCCAGTGAGCATTCAGCCACCTACCCATCCACCCCACCACTAACTTGTCTGCTCTTATACCCTTTTTAAAAAAAATTTTTTTTTGCAGTAGAGTAAGTCTCTGACTTCTTGTTAGTCCTTTCCAGGAGAACACTTGTAAGTTGGACTCATGTGTAAGTCGGACAAAGTGAGTCTTATACACCTTGGACACAAAAAACACAATGTAAAGCTTAAAAAAACCAAATGCGAGGTCTGTTCATATCTGTAAAGTTCACAACTTGAATGTTCATAAATCGGGGATTTTCTGTACTGAGGATTGAACCCAGGGTCTGACTCATGCTAGGCAAGCATTTCACCAATGAGTTATATCCCCACCTTTAAAAAATTATTTTCTTTTTTGCTTTGAGGCATTTTACTAAATTGCCCAGGTTGGCCTCAAACTTGAATCCTCCTGCCTCAGCCTCCCAAAGCACAGGGATTACAGGTATAAGCCACTGCACTGGGCTCTACCTACCCTCAATGCATTCATGTACTCCTCATCCACCTGCCCCTCCATGTCCATCCACCCCTTATCCACCTGTCTACCCACCCCTCCACTGTCCTGGGGGCTAGGGAGGTGCCAAGGGTTCGGCCTCTGGAGGCCAGCCCAGTGCGCAGGCCCTGGTGTGCGGTCAGGGTGACCTCTAGGGCCTGGCTGGGCTGGCAGTGGCACCTCCACACCCACGAGGAGTCTCCTGAGCCGTGTGCAGCCAGGGTTGTCCGGGGTGGGGGCCTTGCCACCCCGCCCAGCTGCAGGTGCTCCTGTGCAGGGAGGAGCCTGGGGCCCTGGCACTTTCTCTGTTCTCCAGCCTGGCCTTGACTGGCTCCCAGGGCTGTCAGGGTTATAAATAAATGTTCTTGAGCTAAAAATAGCCTTGCTGGAGTCAGAGCTGCTTCCAGCTTTCAGCCTCTGAGGACTGGAGATGCAGGATTTGAGGACCTCCTCCAGCTGCAGCCTTCTCTGGAGTCCTCTTCCTGTCGGAAACACATGGGGCCACCTGTGTCCTGTGTACCGCACCAGCCAGTGTCACTGGTGGGACCCCCCCCCCCCCGCCTTGGAAAGCAGAAGGGTCCCTGGGACCCCAGCGGGCAAACCAGGAAGACATTGCCTGGCTGGGACCCACAACACAGAGCTGGACATTCCCAGCCGTGCTGGGCACACAGGAGGCGTGGCAGGGTCGCCAGGCAGATGTGGACACCGCCCAGAAAAGCCATGGCCGAACGTCTGTCCTATAGAAGGGCTGAGTCTGCAAGGGGATGCGGAGGGCGAGGCGTCCCACAGGCTGGCGTGAGCTCTGGGACCTGCCTCACCCTGCTGGCGCTGGTGAGCTTTTAATCCTTGTGCTACAGGCAAGTACAACTCAGCAGACCCCATTTCTGTTGGGAAAGTTGCCATGGGGAACCCACACCCCCAGGACTGGAGGGAGGCAGCTGGCAAACCGAGTCTCCGGTGGTCAGTCGGAAGCCATTTACATGGTCTCGGCAGGAAGGACACGAAAGGGGCTTCACATGCCAGGGTCCACTGAGGCCCCACATCCCTCACCTGGCCGGGCTGATTGCCTCCAGTCACTGCCTGCTCTCCGGCCTGGCCTGCAGGCCCCAGCCCCAGGGTCCTGGCCTCAGGGTGCCTGAGACCCCTCCCCCGCCCCCCCCCCCCCAGCCCAAAGAAAGGCAGCGGAGGCGTGGGGAAAACACCTGTGTTGGGATTTATTACAACATATGATTTCCAAATACAAAAGGAGGGAACGGGAAAGTGTGACCCGCAGGGGCAGGGTTCCCGTGGGGGGCAGTCGGACACCCCGGTCCCAGGGACTGGGGGTCTGGGGGGGTGGCGCCCTCCTCTGCTGGACTTTCCAGCAAATAATAGGAGGGGCCAGGTCTGTTCTGGGTGATGCCCAATGCCAGGTAAGGCCGGAGACTTGAGGGCCCTGGTGCCCTGCCTTCCTGGCACATGGAGGCCTTCTCCCCATTCCAGCTGTTCACTCTGGGGAAACAGTGTCAGGGGAGCGGGAACAAAGACAGACTGAGGCTCCAGGGGCCCGCACACCCCCCCGCCAGGGGAGGGCAGGGGCCGAGACCCGCCCAGAGTTCCGGGGCCCAACCAGTGACCCCACACCACTGTCTCCCGGACAGCAGAGGGGCGGGCAACAGGACAGTGCATCCACCAGTGACCCCTCCAGGGTCACCTCAGAAACTCAAAGCATCAGACAGAAGGCAAATTTACATAATTAATAATAATAATTAACCAATAATAATAAATACTTAAACCTCTAATCCATAGATTGCAAATACAACAATGATAGCTTATTTTCTTGGGGACAGGGCGTGGGGGACAGAGGGAGCCGGAACAGGACTTTGCTCAGAGGGATGACGGAACACAGGGCGGGGACAAAAGAACAAACAGAACACAGTGGCGGGGCTGGGGCGGGCTGGGCACTCCTGCCAAGCCCTTCGCCTCTTCCCGGGGTGACAGGCAACCCTCGGACTCCAGGACACGAGGGGCAGGCCTTGCCCCCAAAGCCTCAGGCCCCAGTGACCTGAGAGGCTGTGGGGTGTGGTGGCTGGGCTTCCTCCTGCCCCACCTCCAGGCTGACCCTCCTGGCCAAAAAGCCTCTGGAGGGTGGGGTCTGGACCTCGCCCCAAGATGTGGGGAGAGTGCCAGGAAAGGAACGGGGTGCACAGGGGGTTCTCTCCTGAGAGGTCCCCCGGGGCCAGGCAGACAAGGGGGACTTCTCCAGGGCCTGCTCCCGTGGGGGCTTTCCCAGAGCCATGGACCCCAGCCCTGAATACAGCAGCTCGGCACAGGCCTCAGGATTGGATCTGGGCCAGGGCTCCTGTCTGATCGGGGCAGCCCCCAGGCCAGGCTCTGTCCCTGCAGGCTGCCCTGGGGAGACCCCTAAAGGAGAGAAGAGGGGAGCGGCTGCCTCTGCAGGGCCTCTCTGGACCTGGGCCCGAGGGGGAGGGTCGCTTCTGTCCATCCTTGCCCTGGGGGTCCACCTCCTCTGACTCAGGAGCCAGTGCTGGCCGACACCGGGCAGGGGCAGCCCTGCCGACAGGCAGCAGGGTCCCCATGCCACTGAGAGCTGGCCCCGGAGCTGGCAGGGCCCTGCTCCTGCAGCCCCCCTCCCCACCTACGGCTTTGGTGCAGAGCCCGGGGAGGGAAGGAGGCCAGGCGGGCGGGGGAGGAGCTTCTGCGGCTCAGTTTGCGGCAAAGAAGATTTTTTTTTTTTTGCTTTTTCCCCTTTTTCTTACGTAAAAAGTGCACGAAAGCCGGGCAGCCTCTTTGCAACATCAGCAGTGTTTCGGGGGGAGGAGGGCGCAGGGAGGTCCCAGGCCTGGCCCGCCGCTCGTGACAGGGACGGATGTCAGCCTCCTATTGCTTAGAGACAAGTGTTTCAGTTTAAATACCAGACAGTAAAAATAGAGCGCCGAAGGCCGGCCACATGGGTGCCGAATCATTGCCAGCATGAACTGCTTAAATAAATAAAAAATGGAAATATTTACTTCTCGGTAAAAATCGCAGTAGAGTCGTTTCCCTTCCTCTGCAGCCTATGCAGTCTAGGTCTATGGTGGGCCTGCGCCGCGGTCAGGAGACCTGGATGACCTCCACGCTGCCCGAGAAGCTGGCCTGCTTGCCCAGGGCTGTCAGCTCCTCGCCACGCGCGTGGCCCTCGGCCATGCCCTCCTCGAACTCCATCTGGCAGCTGCGCCTCTTGAACTGCGAGTCTGGGGCGGGCTCCTCGGGCCAGCCGTCGCCCCTGCCGCCGGGCCCGGGCGCGCCTGCCAGGCTGAAGGCCCCCTGTGCACCCTCGGGGCTGAAGCACCAGGGTGCGTCGGGGGAGGGTGTCCCCGGGGAGTCGAGCGGCGGCGCCCAGGCCCCCGGGCTGGCGGGCTGACCCGGGCCGGGCAGTGCGGGTGCAGACAGGGCAGAGAGTCCGTGCCTTGGAGTCTGGCGCCCCGTATCGCCGAAGTTCAGGCCGAGGCCGTGTGCCCCCGGGGAGCGGGCTGGGGAGCTGGCGGGCGGCCGGTGCCGCCGACGGGGCCGAGGGCGCGTCTCTGCAGTGGAGTCTGGGCTGTCAGAGGCCGGTGAGGGGAGGCCCAGCAGGACCCCTGAGGGGCTGTGCAACTTGCACAGCTTGGCTGCCTCCCCGGGGGCAGGCGGCCCCGGACGCTCAGGCCGCTGGCTCGGGGCGTAGGCCGACTTGATGTCCAGGGAGAAGGAGCGCTTGAGGCGGTTGGTGTCCTGCAGGCGGTCGGAGGACAGGTGCAGGCCGCGCAGGCCCTGCTGCAGTGCGCTAGTGGCCGGGGTGGCGGCCGGGGCCTCCCAGGTGCCACTCTCCCTGGCTGCGGTGGCTGCCGCGCCCCCGGTGGCAGCACTCTCTGAGGTAGGTGGTGGTGGCAGCCTTGGCAGCAGGACCCCTGCTGCGGGGCCCGGGAGGGGCTCGGGGGTCCCCGGGTGGGGGGTGTCGCCCTGCAGGGCGGCCAGCAGTTGCAGGCTCCGCTCGTACTCCAGCAGCTGGCCCAGGAAGTTGAAATTGGGCGAGATGGACGGCCGCCGGTCCTTCACAAACCTGGGTGGGAGCGGCTCCATGGCAGGGCGCTTGGCAGCCAGGCCACCCCCAGCCCTCCCAGTACCCACACAACCTGCCCCCACCCGCCAGGTGGCGCAGGTGGACGGAGGCTGGGGCCTGGGACCGGACGCAGTACCTGTAGGCGTCGTCGGAGGACATGCCCATGGTCTTCATGATGTAGGCTATGGCAATGGTTGCAGAGCGGGAGATGCCGGCCAGACAGTGGACGATGACCTGGCAGCTGGACAGCTTGGCTTTATCTGGGCAGGCGGGCGTGGGCAGGGGGTGAGGGCTGGAGCGTGGGCCCTGCCCCAGGCAGCAGAGCACATCCTCCTCCTCTCTGGGGGGCCCACCCACCCTCCGGCCCTCCCCTCCCTCACCGATGAACTCCACGGACTTGTCCAGCCAGGGCAGCAGTTTTTCACAGTAGTTGTCGTTGATGGGAATGCGCATGAAGCGGCTCTCGCAGATGAAGTCCGGCTTGGGGCAGGAATTGCTGGCGTTGAGGACGTAGCTTATTCCATTTTGGGTCATCAGATCCTGGAGGGGTGGGATGACAGGTTGGAAAGGGGTGGTGGAGGGCGGGAGGACTTCAGCATTTGGGAGGCACTGGAGCCTGGAGCCAGTGCTGGACCTGCAGTGCGGAAGGGGCTGGGCCCTGGAGCGCCTCCCACCTTGAGCCAGAAGCCCACAGCCCAGTGACAGTGTGGGGACAGCCTCCCGCCAGCTCCGCCCAAAGTCGGCCCTGGCTCCCAGGAATTCTACAGTTGCCTGGGTGGTGGCTTCACCATTCCCTCCTCACCAGTTTTAAAAACACAGATTCTCTCAGAGCTGGCCTGGGGCCAGGTAGGCCACATCAGTGGTTTGAGGCACCACAGGAGCTCAGGGCAGCCACGGAAGGGGAGGGGAGGGGAGGGGCCAGCCAGCCCCTCCTCCAGCCCCAGGGGCTCCTGGGGCTGGGTCCTCCCTCCCACACCTTCGCGCTATCCTTCCCCCCCCCCCCCCACTGTGCACTCACCTTGTTGAGGACATCCTTCTGGGAGCCCAGGTAGAGGTGAGGCAGTATGCGGGTCAGGCCCACGCTGGGCACAGGCAGGCAGGGCTGGGAGAGGCTCATGGGTGGCAGGGTGGCAGGTTTGCCCTCGCAGAGGCTAGGGAAGCAGGAGGAGAAGGTGGCGAAGCCCCCTGTGGGCAGAGAGAAGGAGGCTCATCAGGCCAGCGGGCCAGCTGGGGCAGAAGAGGCCTAGGACACTGCATCTGCCGCCTGCTCCGCCACACCCTGTGGACCAGCCCAGCCGGCTGGCCAAGCACCTGCTTCCTGCTTGCAGGAACTCACACCACGCCACTGGGGCGCGTGCTGATGCCCACTGGGAGCCTGTGCCTGCCCACATTCCTCCTGCTGCTCATTAGGAGCTGGCCCCACGGAGGACGCTGCTGTGACGCTGTGAGAGTGGCTGAGGTGGCAGCAGCACAGTCTGCGTGGCCCAGGCAGGGGCTGCTCCAGTCCCCTGTGAGTTTCCTCCCCAGCCCAGCTGCCAACTCCCCCATCACTCTCGCATCCCTCCCTCCCTGCAATTGGCCTCAAGCCCCAGCCTGGCTCAGGTGCCAGCCCCAGGAGGTGAGGCCTTCCACAGGGCCCTCCTGGCCGGATGCATGGCCTCACCCCTGGAACCGACCCAGCCCGGAGTGGCACCTGTGGCCCGGTCACGGCTTCTCTCCACCCAGCAGCAGGGAGATGGTGGAGGTTGGTGAAGGAGCCCTCGGCTGCTGGCTGGAGAGACTGAGCTCAAGTCCTCAGTATGTCTGACTCAGTGACCAGGGCTGAGCCTGCCTCTGGCTTCCAGTTTCCTCATCCTGCCTGCTACACAGCATTGCTGCAAGGCGCAAAGACAGCAAGACTGTGAGCCGTGAGCACAGACCTGGCTGTGCTGAGGGAGCGCCTCCAGCGCCTCCGACTCTTGGCTGGGCAGAGCAGGTCCCCTTGGCAGCACTGGGGCTGCCCATGCACGCTCCAGGGTGCCAAGCCCCCGGCAAGTTGGCTCCTAACCATGCCTCAGTGGAACAAGGCTAAGGACACCCCACTGCCTGACGGGAGGCAGTGCCAGGGACCCAGGGAGGACAGTGCCTTGGCTGCTGTCCCTGGCCCAGTTCACAGTGAGGAAACCCCACCTAGCATGCCCCGTGTGGGCTCCCTGTGCTAGGCTTTGGGGGGCCATGGAGCTGGGAGCCTCCAGGCAGGGAGCGTAGAGGCATCAGGAGATCTGGCCCCTTCCTGGGGAAGCTGTGGGCCGGACAGGGAGAAGCAGGTGGCGTTGGCATCAGCCACGTCACAGCTCACAGGTGCCCTGCAAGGAGGCTGACCAGGTGCTGGGGCTGTGGGGACCCCCAGACGGTGCTGCTGGGGGCCAACCCCCAGAGTGGCAAGGCCTCTCCACTCTTCCTTCTCCTGCCGTTCCCTATGCAGCTTGGCCCCTTGGAGGCTGGTTCTTCCCCAGGAGGGCAGGCGGTGCGTGCTGGGCGGGGGCACGACCTTCTCCAGGACTCCTGGGGAGGCACCCCGGGCCTGGCTGGGTGCCAGGCCAGCAAGGCCTGAGGCTCCAGGGACTTCAGCCCGGGCTCTGGAAGTGGACACAAGGGAGGAGGGCACCCTACTCTGGCACCCCAAGGGTACCTTTCCACCAGACCTCCACGACCCCTGCTCTCTCTACTTCGGGGTCAAATCCCAGACTCACACACAGCACCCTACACTCTTGTCCAGGCTAACCTGAAACACGAGTGCAGTCAAGTCACGGTCCCAGGTGCTCTCAGGCCCACAGGGAGCCGCGTGCACACCTCCCGCTTCTCTGCGAGTCCAGGTGTGTCCCCACCCGTCCTCTGTGCAGGGTCCACAGGTGCCATAGGCACATGCTCAGCCTGCATTCCCACAGCGCCAAGCACCGTGGGCCAAGGGCCGCCCCCCCCGACTGGACAGGATAGGATGGACGGACGCAGCAGGATGGGCAGGGGCAGACAAGGTCACAGCAGCAGGGCCTGCAACCCAGCACTGCGAGCTCCTCCACTGTCCCATCTCCAGCCCCACCCAGGAAGGGCCACCCTCCTGTCCCCAGCAGCCAGCACCCACTGTGTGTGACCCTGGGGAACCCCACCTTCATTGCGAGTGGGCAGCGACCTGCCCAGCCTGCACCCCTTCCCGCTGTCCCCACTGTGCAGGCAGGCCCAGCTCAGGGCTGGCTGTCCCCACCTGGGGGTGCAGTGCGCATGGGCAAGGGCAGAAGGCTGAACTCACGGCCGGGATACTGTGGGGGTCAGGACACCTTCCCGACTGGGCCCTTTGGGAAGTGGAGACAAAGACACAAACCTCACAGGGCAGAGGGGCGGGGGTGCCAAGAAGGGACCACCAGTCCAGGTAGACTTCCTGCAGTGCGGAGGGAGGGCACCTGCACTGTCCCTACCTTGCGCCCAGGGAGGCAGGCCAGGGAGGGGCTGCCTTGACCCTGTGGGCTTCCACAAGGAAGGGTCTCAGGCCTCAGTTCCTGGCCTGGGTGGTGCTGGGCCGCGGGGTTCCTGCTATCCCCAGGACCCACGCACCCCTCCCCTCCCAGTGCCCTGCTTCCGTGGGCAAGGGCCTCTGCTCCGAGTTCACCTACACACATCACGGATCCCAGCCAGGTAGGCTCAGGACCAGTGCAGACCCCAGAGGTCCGTGCCTGCATCCCTCCCAGCTGCCAACGACCAGATCCCCACCCAGCTCTGAACAGGGAACCCACCCCACCACGTCCCCAGGGCAGGGCTGCACTGTTATCTCGGGGTCTCCCCGCAGCCTGGCTAGAGCAGCCCACAGGTCCCTGGGTGCCTCCTGCCCAGGCTGGACACCCCACCTTGTGGCGGCAAGGACAGCAGTCAGCAGGGTGCAGGCTGCTCTGTCGGCCACGTGGTGGGCAGGATGCTGTCTTCACCCTTCCACTCCACACCTGCCTCCTCAGCCCATGGCGCAGAGGCAGGGAGTCAGCGAAGACTCCAGATGCAGGCAGAAGGGGGTGGTGTCTGGGACGGCCAGCCCCATGTGGCTACCTCCCTAGAAGGGGGCCCTACAGAAGCCCTCTCAGCCACTGCCTGTGTGAGAGTGCATGAGCACGTGTGTGTGGATGGGTACAGTGTGTATGTGCATGAGTGAGTGCACGACTGTGAGTGTGCACGAATGGGTACCTGAGTGTGTATTGTACGAGTGTGAGGGTGAGTATACCTGAGTGTGAATGCATGTAAAAGGGTACATACACACATGCACAAGTGAGCACGAGCACATGAGTGTGTGCACGGGTATATGAGTACATGCATGTGGGTGTGGATCTGTGTGAGTACATAAGGGTGTGTGCATGTGTGAATGGGCAGTGTTTGCATATAAGTGTGAGTACATGAGTGTGCGTATGCGGGTGAGTGTGCATGAGGGTGAAGTGAATATGAGTGTGCATGAATGAGTATATGACTATGTGCGTGGGTGTGTGTGCACAAGTGAGTATACAAGGGCGTGAGTGACTGAGTGGTCCTGGTCCAGGCTGCCTCTGGAGCGCAGGAAGCCTGAGCCCTCTGTTGAGCCCTCTGTTGGGCCCACAAGCTGCAGTCCTGGTCAAGGTGCCTGTTGCCAGGCAACCTGCACCTGCTGGCCCAGGGGAGGCCCTGGTGAGGCCCTGGTGAGGGACCCGCTCAGGCTCAGAGCCAGTTCCCTTTGCTCAGGTGCTGGCTAGGTCCCTCACCTGCTCCGCACGGCGGCGAGCTGGCCTTGGGGTTTTCTCTTGTCCCCATCTCCACTGTGGGGTTGTGGGGTGGGGACGGGCCCTGTGCAGGGCTCCTGAAGTGTGAGGCCCGAGCCCTCTAGAGCAGAGATCCTCCTCAGACCCCTCAGCCCAGCGGATGGGCCAAGGGAGAGGCTCACCCGTGAGGATGGCCACGCTGTCGAAGCAGCCGTCCAGCTTGCTGAGCAGGATGGACAGGAAGCTGTCTGCGGCCAGCACACTGGCATCCCGGGTGCTCTGGTCATACACCACTACGTCCTGTGGTTCTGCAGCCTCCACCTGGGGGGCGACCAGGCAGAGGTCAGGGCACTGCAGGCACCCTCAGGCGCCCAATGCCCTGCCACCACCGCTGGCCAGGAGCCAGGACTTAGGATGCAGGAAGGGGCTGCTATCACCTTGCCACCTGGGGAGGAGGGCAGTGACCCACTCTACACTTCCAGGCTCTCCTGTGCTGCCCGGGAAAGTGCCCACAGCCACACAGGTGGGCCAGTGGACCAAGAGGGCCAGGGCAGTCACCCACAGGTGAGGAAGGGTGGGCATCCCCTGAGGAGACACAGTGTGGGGTCTTGGGGGCACGTGTGCAGTGCCAGGGCTGCCTCTCAGGGTGGATGAGCACAGGGAAACTGGTTCTGGAGGCCCTGGGCAGGGGGGCAGGTGCTGGGGTTTGGAGCAGGGCGGTGCCCTTGGGCCTGGGCTGTCCCTGCAGGACTGCTGACCCAGCACGCCCCTCCCCAGCCCCCATCCCAGTGGAGAAACTGAGGACTGGGTCAGGACCCAGCCCCCACCCCGAGGGACCACCGAGCCAGTGGCAGCCCTGGAAGCTGGGTGCCTGCTGTCCCCTCCTCCACCCTGGGCCAGATGTTGGGCGGCTTTGGCTCAGACAGGTCGATGGCTCCGCCCCTAAGCACACTCAGCCTTTAAGCCAGCTGAGCTGCCAGCCCTGGGCTGGATGATGTCACCATCAGCCAATGGGATTGCACTCTAGGAGGACAGGAGTCCGGGCTGGGGTGATTAATCATGGATTCCCCTGCCGGGGCTAGCCTCAGGAACTCCAGACAAGCAGCCTGTCCCACCAGGGTCCTCTCCTATCTCCAGGCAGCTAGCATGCCCCTCCCTGCCAGGGGTCGTGGGTGGGGAAGGTTATGGCCCAGCTAGTCCCTCCCCAGGAGCTGGGCATGGGGGTCCCAGTAGCAGTGGGCTGCCCCCCTGGAAGGATGTTCCTGAGGACCACAGAGAATTCCCAGGGGTTGAGGGAGAACTAGGGGACGGGCATGGCCAGCTCGGCAAGAGCCCTGGGGCACCTCCAGCCCCACAGCAGTGAGGGCAGCCAGACCCAGTTGTCCCGTCCCCTGCACTGTGCCTCTGCCACCTGCACCCCCCCCCCCCGGTGCCTTTGTGCTTGACTGCGCCTCCTGGTGGGCCCAGGACCCCATCTCTGAGCCCTGTGGAGGCCAGAGGGGTAGGAGGCCATGGCTTCCAGGCAGGAGCAGGGTGAGGACACAGGGAGGCTGAGGACAGTGTGGGGCCTCCGTGGAGCGATCGTCCTGCCTGGCCCTGGGAAGCCCAGTCTGAGGGCCCACTGCCCCAGCCCAGGGCTCAGCTGGCTCCAGGGTGAAGGGGCCGGCTGGGAAGCCACAGGAGGGTGGAACATGGGTACCTGGCTGCGAGTGGCAGGCTGGATGAGCTCGGCAATGGTCACCTTGCCCTGCTGCAGCCGCCGCTTCACCAGCTTGGAACAGCAGATGTTGACGGAGCTGAGCACGTGCCAGCTGTTGTACTCCACAAAGGAGCGGCTGTCGATGACCAGGGGCCCCCCAGGCCCGCCCCGCAGCAGGCTGGCCAGCTTCCTGGCGTCCATCACCTTCCTCGGGAGCCGGTCCCCGGCCATGGTGGGGCGGTGGGCAGCAGGCAGTGACCTCGCGGTGAGGAGGGTGTGGCCTTGCGGTGCTGGCAGCACCTAGCGCATGGTGCCCGACCTGAGGGAGAGCCAGGGGTTCAGCCGTGCTGGGGCACAGGGTCCTCACACATGTCCTGGGACCCCTCCCCTTATGGGCTGTGGTCTCACTGGTGGGGAGTCTCCAGGAAAGGCCCTGTGCAGCACACGGGGGTGCCAGGACACACGTAGGTGGAGGAGGGTGGGTGGGCACCCGGAGAGGGTCTCAGAGCCGGCCTGGCCTGGTGTCCTTGGTGGGCCATCTACAGGCCTCCCAGAGCCCCCGCCCCCGCCTCATCCCCCCCTAGCCCTGCAGGACAGGGTCCAGAGCTTGCCCCTCACCCCTACCAAGCCCTCTGCCCCTTTCCCAGCTGGCCACCCTCCCTCCTTGGCAAAGTGCGCACAGCCAGTCCTGGGTGGGCCCCCTTAGCCAATAATCCAGACCCTGTGGGTGGGGGGACTCTGGAGGATGCAGCCGGGGCACTGGGGCTTGGTCTGGGGGTTCCTTCCCTGTGGCTGCTGTCCCACCCCGCCATTGGGGCTCTGTGCCCCTGTGCTGTGCAAGGCTGGGGTAGTGGCCTCCGTGGCAGACACCCCACCTTGGTGGACCTCAGCAGGGCCCTGGAAGCTAAGGGCAGCCATATACAGGAGGTGGAGACCAGAGCCCCTGCCGCCAGCCACCTGGCAGCTCTGCCTCCTGTCACCTGTCACCTTGCAGGCCTCACACCCCTCAGAAGGGACAGTGTTATGCTGATAAATTTGCTTTGAAAAGACGGGGTGACTGAGGCACAGGAAAGGGGTGGGGACAACACGAGGTCACACAAGGAGGCTGGACAGAACCCAGGGTTCTGGGGTCCTGCATCCCAAGGAAAGGTCCACATGGGCACAGGGGCCTGGGGTTCCTCATGGACGCCTGTGCCCTAGCCTCTCCTCAGTCCCTCCGCAGGCAGGCGAGGTTAGCAGCCAAGGGCCAGCCTGCCCCAGGGGATCCCTGCCCTGCTGAGGGGGTCCCTGGTGTACTCTCTTGGGGTGTTTGGCTGAGTCCTAGTCTGAACCTCATATACAGTGGCAGAGACCACTGCTGCCAGCCCCCACCCCCTGCACCTTGGGCAGAACCCCAGGAGCCCAGAATCCTGAAGGGCCACAGGGGATGGGATCCAGGTGCTGAGCCCCATGGCTAGCTACTCATAGGCTGCCCAGGAAGGGACGCGGGGTTAGGGTGCCCACTCCTAGGCATGTGCCTGAGGCTGAGGCGGAGTGAGAAGGGGGGTGCTGGAGGGCAGTGCCTGGTCCCCACCCCTGCTCCCTGGGTGCTCTCAGAGCTGGAGCTTGGTCCTATTAACTGCTTCACTATGGTTATTTGCAGCCAAGGGGGACTCATTAGCAAGTTAGCACCTCCTCAGTCACCATGGCAACAGCAGAGGTGCCAGGCAACAGCTTGCTCCTGCAGCAGCCATAGAATGAGCGAGTGGCTGCTCTGCAGAGTGGGCAGGTCACCCCTCCTCACCCACTCCCTCCCCCAGAGCAGGTGCCCCCACTGGCAGGAAGCCCCTCCCATCCCAGGGACCAGGACCCTGAGCGGGTGGCATGGCAGAGGCGGGCAGCGACATCAGGTCAGCTGTGGGCAGGTGTGTGGGCAGAACAGGCTAGGCATTGCCAGCCTCCTGCCCAGCCCCCCACCCCAGGCCTGGCTGGGGGGGGGCAGCCAAGACCCCCCCATTAGGGGCTCCGGGCCAAGGAGCACGAAGTACCCAAGTCCAAGGTTGGACGGAGGGAGGTTCCCTTGGGCACACGCACAGGCAGCTGCTCTGCACGGGCAGGAACACACCCCTCCGCAGCGCTCTGCACTCGGGACACACATTCCTTACCCTCTCCCACCTCAGCCCCATTTGCACTCACACTCCAACGTGTGTGCACACGCCAGGACCAGAGACCCACGGTATGCACACACAAGCATGCCAGCACACATGCTGGGCATCTGCAGACCACCCCAGGCCAGCTCCCCGCTGGGCTCCCACACCAAGGCCCCTACACGGCATATTTCTGTCTGAGCACACGCATGACCAGCTACGGCCCCAGGCCCAGGGCCCAGAGGGGAATGCACTACCCCAGAGTGGCCATCAGGACTGTGGCTCTGAGCACAGGGTGTCCCCTGTCACAGTGGTGCCCCACCTCTGCTCACACCTAGACACCCTCAGGAAGCAGCTGGAGGAACAAGATCCTGAGATGCCAGCCCGTGGTCAGCAGGGGCAGGGAGCAGCTCAGCCTCGCTTCCCTCGACTGCCTAGGGTAGGTGGGGCGGCATCACTGGCCTCCCTGTCCAATGCCAAGGCCAAGCAGAGCCACCCCAGGCCAGCACCGTGCTGCAGGCCAGGCCTGCCACGGGAGAGTGTGTGTCCTTGGGAGCCGGGCAGGAGGCCACCTCCATCCCCACCTGGCCTGGCCCTGCCAGAGATCTGCAGGGCTCCCCCTGGCCATGTCCCCAGTGCACACTGGGCGGCCTAGGCCCTCCTCTGGCCACATCCCCAACTGGACACTGGATGGCCCATGGTTCTGGTGGTCAGTGCCCTGTGGGTCAGGCAGAGGTGGCCTGTGCACGGCTGTCTCCCTTGCATGGACTGGACCGTCCTCCTCCACGAGCAGTACTTCAGGGGCTCGCCGACCCTAGGCCCCACGACAGGGGTGCGGTGCCAGGGAGGAATCCTGGACCCTGCCGGCCTGGCAGTATCCGCATCTCTGTCACTGAGCTCCTCCCAGGTGGCCGGCCCAGAGCCTGCCCAGGGCCGAGGCCCGGCCAAAGGCAGCGGGGACTTCAGGACGCGCCTCCGGCTGCCCCTGCTCGGCACTTTCGTCCGCGCAGGTGCTGCTGGCCAGGAGGAGCAGTAGGCGCCGCGCATCCCGTCCCCAGGCCGCTGCTCCTCCTGCGGGCCCGCGCGCTGAGCCAGGCCCGGCGCCCCTCTGCGGCAGGGCCCCCGCGGCCCGCACCGCGTCCGCAGCCCCGCCCGGCGCCCGTACCGCGCCCTCGCCTCGCGACGGCTGGACCAAGCGCGGAGGAAGCGGGACGGAAGCACGGACCCCTCCCCCGCTCACCTGGCCGCCGCTCGCCGCGGGCGCGCACCCGGGACCTGCGCCGCTCTCAGGGCGCCCGCGCCGCCGCGCCGCCCATGGGCCCGCCGGGGGCCCGCGAGGCCGGGGACGGGGCCGGGGGGGCGCGCGGGCCGCGTCGCCGCCTCCGCCGCCGTCGTCTTCGCCGCCGCGGGGAGCGCTCGCTCGGGCCGGGGCGCGCGCACGGAGGGCGGGCACGCGCACTCGCGGCGCGCATCCCAGCCCGCAGCTCAGCGGGCGCGGCCGGCGTGCGGCCCGGCTCGGCTGGGCTCGGCCCGGCTCGGCAGGCGCGGGTCCGGTCCGGCGGGCGGGGTCGCGGAGCCGGGGCTGCCGCGGGACCGCGAGTGACAGCCCGGGGCGGAGGGCGGAGCTCAGGAGATGAGGTCACCCCGGCGAAAAAGCCCCTGACGTCACCCGCAGCCAATCAGCGCGCGTGGCCCGGGGCAGGTGACGTCAGCGGGTGCGGAGGAGAGGCGGTGGCCGGGGGCGGGGCCGGGGGCGGGGCCGGGCGGGCCGGCACCGTTTTTTAAAGGGGCCGCAAGGCGTCGGGGCCCCTCTCAGACCCGCCTGGGAGGGCTTCACAGCCCAGGGCTCTGTGTGTCTTAGGAGCCCCACGGCGCGCCCCTCGCAGAACTGCAGGCTGGTCCGGCGGCCCTGGCTGTCGCAGGGTGCCGACCCCGCCCGCCGGTCAAGCTGGCGCCCGTGTCCCCTTCTCGCCTTTGTCCACGCAGCCCCCCTCCCCAAGGACTGGGTGTCCTGATGGAGAGGACCTCGCCTTTGGGCGGGACTGCCCAGCTTCCCCGCAGGGATGGGGCGCCCCCAACTTCCCGCGACCCTGCAGGGGGAGCCCGAGCGCCAATGCGCACCCCAGGCGACAAGGTGGCCCAGGCCACTCTCCTCGTGACCTCCAGCAGGAGGCCTCCAGCGCCGACGGCGTCCTCGGGGCCCCCAGCCACCCAAGACATCGCTCCCTACCCGCACATGCCTCCCAGTCGGAACATCCCACCCCAGGCCTGCAGTGCAAAGCCGCCCCGCCTCGCTCTCCGTGCCCACCCTGATTCCCCCACCCCACGCTGGGGGTGGAGTCTGGCACTCAGCCCACGCCGGGGACACAGTCTGGCAGGTGCTCTGACAGGGGCCGGGCATGTGGGAGTGGTGAGAGGGTCTGGCAGGCCTGGACCGCACAGGCGGCAGCCCAGGAGGGGTCAGGCGGGGAGTGGGCCTTGGGTGTTTGTGGATAAGGTCCTGGCAAGGTTCAGGGGCAGCAGGGTGCTTCATCTGGTGCCCCCTGAATGTTCACTGAGCGCCCACTGGGGACACAGCCCAAAGGACAAGCCCCGCCCCAGCCTTTCAGTCACCAGCTTTGGGGGATTGGAGAGAGAGGCACTGGACTTAACCCGAGGTGCCCAGGTGGACTGCTGCGTGGACAGCAGTGTTGGCCTCTTGCACTGCGGGGCTCAGCCAAGAGTCTAGGGTCCCTGTGCTGGGGCGGGGGGTGCCGGAAGGGCAGCGGGCGTGGCTGAGCACCAGCTTCCCGGGCATGGGGTCGCCGAGGGTCCCAGGGTGAGTGAATGGGGGGGCCCTGGTTGCAGGTGGTGTTCTGGAGCTTCTGCGGCCCCTCCCTGCAATCGGGAGAGGGGCTCGCTGTCCTGTGCCAATGGGAGGAGAGCAGAGTGGGTTCCTGGCTCAGAGCCGGCGCAACGAGGGGGAGGCTGGAAGGAGGCCGTGCGCCCCAGGACCACTTGGGGCTGGCCCTGGGGTCAGGTCTCCCCTTCTGCCCTGTCCCAGGCCAGTGGAGGCTCAGGTGGCCAGTTCAGCCCGGCCAGGTCAGCGTGGGCGCTGGGTGACTGTGAAGTGGGCGGGTGGGCGGGGCCTGCCCAGCTGGCGTCCCGGTTCCTCTCCTTGCCGGCCGGCAGAGCCCCTAGGTGCGGTCATTTCTCCTGCCTTCCCGCAGCCAAAGCCTTAGGCTCCACACCACCGGGGGGGAAGGCGGCCCTGGGTGCCCTCACCGAGCACCCAGCAAGCCCAGCCTTCCAGGGCCCCGTGGGCTGGCACGGCTTCGTCCTCTCCAGGCGCAGGTGCGGGCATCCGAGGCGGTGGCGGAGTGCGCTCAGGGTCGCTCTCCACGCGGTGGCCGCACTGGGCGTAGATGGTCCGCGCGCGCCCTCTGGCGTCCGCAGCTCACCACTGCGGGAGGCCGTGCCTGGCGACCTCCTCTTGTTGATCTGTTCATTGCCGCAGCTGGGGCGCAAGGTGGCCCTTGTGCTGTGGCGTGGAGCTAGCGAAACGCCCACCTCAGGTTCAAGCAGACGGTTTCCCTTTGCTTCTGTGTTTAAAGTTACTGCTCTTACTATTGTGGTACTGGGAAGGGACCTGGAATCTTGTGCAGGCTGGGCAGGCGCGCTGCCCCAAACTACACCCAGCCCTGTGAATTTTATTGAAGTCAGAATCACACGCCGTAGCACTTGTCATCTTACCACGCACAAGTGACAGTCCAGTGGTGCCAGGCACACTCAAGTTTCAGAGGAGCCCTC
The DNA here is from genome assembly GCF_053883595.1 of Heterocephalus glaber. Lineage (NCBI taxonomy): Eukaryota > Metazoa > Chordata > Mammalia > Rodentia > Bathyergidae > Heterocephalus > Heterocephalus glaber. The sequence goes on from NW_028258293.1 coordinate 1,120,979, forward strand.
GCCAACCTCCACGTGTGGACTCCTCGTCAGTGGAATTGAGCGTCTGTCCCCATGGGTGCTGACATCGCCCCTCCCCGCCCCTCACTCAGGTAGACTGGGGGAGCCACTCTCTGAGGGGATCACTACCCAGGACAAAGCCCTGGCCTCTTCTGTCAGCCGCTCCCGCCCTCCCGCGGAAGCTCTCCTGTGCACATGGCTTCCTCCATGCAGGGCCACGCGGTGTTCCTGCTTTCCCACAACCTGATTAGAAATGTCTGTGTGGTGGTGTATTTTATGGGTACATGGTGACATTTGAACAATTCTTTCTTTTTCTTTTCTTTTTATTGGGTGGGGGGGTACAGGGGATTGAAGTCAGGGAGCATGTAGTATGTATTTTTATTTTGGGACAAAGTCTGGCTGAGCTGCTGCTATAGTTCAGATCTAAAGTGGTTCCATGGCACTACTGGGGGGTGATGGAAATGTAGGAGCTGGGGCCTAACTGAGCCCGGTGGGTCCTGAGGGTGTGGCTACATTCAGTCCCTGGGCACCTCGTCCCTGCCTTTCCCCTTCTTCTCTGCTTCCTGGCTGCTCCCTGGGAGCCACTGTCCTCCTGCACACCATTCTCACGATGGTTCTGCCTTGGAGCCAGCTGACTGTGGACTGAACCCTCTGCAGATGTGAGCCAAGATCAATCTTTTTTCCCCTAAGTTGGTTTTTCTCAGGTTTTCTGTCATTGACAAGGCTGGCCTCAAACGTTTGGTCCTCGTGCTTAGCCCCCCAAGGAGCCGGGGTACAGGTGTGCACCGCCATGCCTAGCTCAACTTTTGTATCTTTATTTTTATATTTTGGCTACTAAAAATAGCAGTGAGTGGCATCCTTTTATATGCTGATAAGACACCCTGGTTTTAAAATTATGATAGATTTTGACTTACAAATGTGCACAGAAAAGGGAGCCAATCACCGGCAGCTACACCCAGCAAAGGCGCCACCTCCCTGGTTTTCTTCAGGTCAGAAACACTGCAGTGAGCATGCAGGGGAGTCTGTAAAAAGCCTTCAGTAGGGCTGGGGATTTAGCTCAGTGGTTCGGCCACCTGCCCTACAAGTGCAAGGACCTGAGTTTGATCCTGGGTACCAAAAAAAAAAAAGATTTATTTACGTGAAAATCATATTATAAAGTAAGATTTTCTCTGATTAGATTGAGCCATATAATAATAAAATGACCAATTCTTCACTCAATGTATTTATACATAAGCACTGCTTTTACTTTTGAAACTTTTCGAGAATGACATGGAAAGGCAACTGGCCAGACATGATTACAACATCTGAAAAACTTCACACAAAGCTTTATTAACTTGGAAGACACGGGGCATTCTCGAGCACAGGACCCTGGGTCCCTGTTTGGCTGGGGAATCACGCAGCACAGGGCGGGCAGCACAGTGCCCCAAAGGGGGCTGAGACAGGGGGGTTTCCAGATAGGAGCCGGCTTCTGGCTCACACAGCACAGGGACCCCACCTCCAGGAGGACTGCAGCCCCGGGGCCGAGGGCCAACTCTGCAGGCATGCGAGGACAGGATGTGGCGGTAACACTGCCATCATGGGAGGGGCACTGGGTGGGCCCCCGAGCACCCGTGTGGGGGTAAGGTGGGTTTGAATATTGCAAACTGAGGCCGCCTGTCAGCTGCTGTGACAAAGGCACTGAGAAAGCAGGCGCCACAGTTGCTGATTGCCCTGCGTATAAGCAAGGAACTCTCCTTCCCGACAGTGAGCAAAGCCCAGCGATTTATGACAGAACAGCGGCCAAGGATGGCTCTGGCACGGAGAAGGAAGCCAGACCTGCGCTGTCTGTGACACGCACAGTGAAGCTCAAGGTCTAAACGCTTAAATGTGACAGGCAGGCATGTGAAGGTGATGGGAGAGGCTGTGTTTGTGGCCTTGCTGGGGACAGGGGGTGGGGCAGGATCCCTTCAACACTCAGCCCTCTGCTCCTCGGACGCTCAGGTGGAGATACTGGGTGGACCAGAAGAGGGGTCCAACTCCTCCCCCAGGGCCTTCTGGAAAACCTCCCATAAGTGCCCCTGGCACCTCTGCCTCTCCATTCTCCCTGCAGAGTCATAAACCAAGGGTTGATGCTGCTGTTCACACTGGACAACCGTACAGAAGCTCATATTCTTAGGGATGAGGAGGTCTTCACTCGAAACTAATCCCACCATAGGGAAGGGAAAAGGACACAACTGCGAGGAGCAGGATGCTGCACAACATGCGTGGACACACCCTGCAGCTGCATTTGATTTGAGAAATGTAATCACAACGGCCAGTAGTGTTGCAGACACAATAATGAAAAGAAACACAAATAACCCTATAAAAATAGCTTACACACCTTGTCAGTTCATGACACATACGAGCAGTTCAGTATACACAGTGCAATTAGGGACATGGCCAAGACCCAGATCAGAACTCACGATGGTGGACCAGGACTTTGGATAGTGCAGCCGGTACCAGATGGGGAAGAAGATGGACAGGCAGCGGCTTGCGCTGATGATGATCAGCAGACAGAGCCCAGCTGTTTAGAATGTGAAAATGAGCTCCCTAAAATATGGAAGAGAATTGGAGCTGTAAAAGTGGTGACCAGAATGGGAGCCCATGACACAAAAATGCACAAATGTCTCTTGCACGAAATTCACTAGCAGACAGGCGAGGATAAAGTCAGTCAGCCAGACACGAGTGAACGACAAAGACGGAGAAGCGGTCCCACTTGACAAAGAAGAGCAGGAGGTGGAAGAGCAGCCCATTGTCCCCCAGCCCCGGAGGGAGACGAGGACAGCCAGAGGGGAGAGGATGTGCACAGCCTGGGTGGACGGTCAGGGTAATGACAGGTGTCCTCATGTGTCCCATTCCCGGGGCTTGCGGTAGAATTACAAGAGCCCACTGTGGGGCCCGCTCCGCCTGGGCGCGTCCACGCATCGAGGACCTGCGGGGAGAATCATCGCACAAACTCCCCTGGGACCAGCCGGGCACAGCGACCCACGGCCTCCACACGCGTCCTCCAGCTCACGCGTGTGCAGGGCGCTGCGTCACCAGCCCTGTGCTGACCCTGACACCGCCCCCAGCAGAGGGGACGCAACCACCGCAGTCAGCGGGCGAACGAACAGTGGCCAGGGAAGGCGGAGAGCAGGGCCGGAGGCTGAGGAGCGGCCCTCGCGTGCTGACCTCGGCCTGCGTCGCAGCCGCCACTCGTCCCTCAGAGAGGGCTCCACGGACCCCGGGTCGCTCCTTTCTCCCCGCCCCTCTGGGGTCACCATTGCCATCTCCGACCCCTCCCCTCTCCCCTGTCCCCGGGTCACAGGGTGGAGCTCAGCCTGGCCCCTTCTCCACGGACACAAGCCCTCAGCAGGGGAGGGTCCCACGTGGCACCACGCTGCCCTCGGGAGCCTGGCTCAGCTGGACCCTCTGTCCACCTCACCCCGTCCAGGCCTCCCCATGGCCCCGGACTCCCTGACAGCGTGTGCCAGCGGTGACGCCCTGCCCAGGGGTCCGTCCTCTCCTGGACCACTGCAGCCCCCACACCGCCCCCGGGAACGGCCCTGAGACCCAGGCCACAGGGGCCCTCTGCTCAGAAGCCCAGGGTGCTCCTCGCTTGGGGGACAGGGGCTCCCAGGCCAAGGTGCACAGCAGCGGACACTGGTTTCCTGCCCAGCCTCTCTTCCTCTTCCCTCTCGTCCTCCCTCCCTCCTCTCCTCCACCTGAGGTGCCAGCATGTGCCCTTGCACTTGCCATGGTGCAGGTCTGCGCCCCAGCTGCCTCCTCCCAGGTCCCTGACCTGTGCCCCTCACCCACGGTGCAATGCAGCCCCCGCCCCATGCTGCCCCACCCTGGCCTGGGTACTTACTTCTGGTCACTGTCCACCTTCCTCTCCCACAGCCACTGCTCCCGGACGGCAGGTGTCTGAGTCCCTGGCTCCAGGGAAGACCTCGGCCCCCAGGGGGCGCAGCTAATTTTGCTCCCACCCGTGCACTCAAGAGAAGCAAGGCCAGTGTTCACTCCTGTGAGAGCCGTCATTACCGTGGCCCCTCGTGGGGATCACCGAGGTACACAGCGCAATGCAGGCCGTGCACACTGGGCTGAAGCACCACCGGCACCCAGCGTGGTGAGGAGACCATCGCCAGGGACCATGTGCAGAGCACACACAGCCGTGTGAGGCCCAGGCCAGCAGGTGTGTGGCAGCAAGCAGAGGAGCGAGTGCCGGACTGTGGGCGGACAGACACGGAGGGAGATTTCAGGTGGGCTCGGAGTTTGCTTTCAGGGAGATAAAAGTGCTCTGATTAAGTTAGAACACAGCGCTGTGAAGGGCAAAAACCACTGCCTTGTACACTTTAGGTGGTGATTTGTATGGTATGTGGCCTATATCTCAGTAAAGTGGTTCTATAAAAATAAATAATAATAGAGGAATACTATGAAAGTGTTTGGAGAAATTTAAAGTTTTCATCTACAAAAAGCATGAGCACCCAGCTTACGCTGAAATCCAGCAGCAGGTTAAAAAGAGCTATCGCCATTACTAAGTAGGCTCGGCTTGTCTCAGGAAACAGGTGGGTTCATCACCGAAGAAAAAGCCTCCCTGTTGGCTGCGGTTGGAAGTCGGATGACAGGAAGGCCTAGTAGAGGGCTGGGTGCCCCCAGAGGCGGGGCCTGTGGGAGGAGTCAGGTGTGAGGTGAAGCCAGGGGTACCTAAACTCAGCGGGCTGGGAGGGTGCAGGGAGGCCCAGGAGCGCGGGTCCTTACCTTCCTCCGGCCTCGGGCTCCAGAAGACCTCTGTCCACCTCTCGGAGGCGGCATCTTTGTGTGGGAAGCCGGGCTGGGGCTGATCCTGACGGGAGCCTGAGAGCCTGGGCAGAGGACATCGGAGCTCCCAGGAGGGGCCCACCCAGGGCCATATCACTCCCTGCGAGCCCTGCGAGGACCTAATGGACTGAGTGCTGGAGGAAGGAGGCTCCCAAGGAGACATCAAGAGACGCTGGGCACTCTGCCCTCAAACTCCCTGCACAAGGGAGAGCTGAGGCCCAGAGAGCGCATGCGCTGTGTCTGGAGGCAGCCTCCCTAATGCAGCAGGTGCCACGCTCGTCTCCCCCAGCCCCCACTCCTCACAAGAGGTGCCTCCTGCTGCGTTCACCATCTCCAGTACCCAGGCGCCTCGCTCCCTGACCTCACACAGACCCCCCCTCTGTCCAACAGCATCTGCACTGGCAGCATCAGCCCAGCATCCCCTGCCCTCGGCCACTGGCCCATGGCTGCCCCCCACGCAGGGGACACTGGAGACCTTTTTGATGTGGCTGGGTGAGGAGATGACAGGCGAAGGACTAGTACCCAGAATTAAGTGACACAGCTAAGTCAGGGCAATGGGCGTGTCGGGGCCAGACTCTGGGCACTGCTCACCAGCGTGGGCACCAGCCCCTGCACCTTTCCCGGGTCCCTGAGGACAAAGGTCTTCCAGACCCAGTGTCTCCAGGCCATACCCAGGACATCCTTCCTGGCTGCTCAGTGTCTCATCGGGGCTCGGGAAACAGATCCTAAGTCATGCAGCTCCATGGTGAACTGGGCTGGAGCAGGGATGTGGCTCCCTGTGAGGCTGCTGAGCAGGGTGGGCACAGGGAGAGTGGGAGGAGTGGGGGGCTGGACATCGGCCTGGTGGCTCAGGAAGACCTCTCCCTGGGGCCATTCGCTCCTGAGAGAGATCCTCTGGGGTTTGCCTGAGCCTTGGTGTGCAACTGAGGCTCCCGTCTAACCCCTCGGTCCTGGGAGTCTGTAGGATCTTGCACTGCCGCTCCTGGGCTCCCAGCGCTGATTTGTGTCCCCATCCAGCAGCTTCGGGGCCTGGGAAAATCTCAATGATCCCACAGCTGGAAGCAGAGCCCACCTCGATCTGGCCTGGCTCAGTCCTGCATCTAAGAAGCAATGAGGTTTTAATCTCCTGTTAGAATCCTTTCTCCACTTCTGCCTCTGGGGCCTCAGTAGTCCCTGGGCTCAGCAAGCACCCCATGAGGAAGTCTGGTAGAAGGTTTAATGCCCAGCTTGTCTCTGCAGCCTCAGGACTGTCACGGGGTTATCTCCACTTAAGTCCACAGATGTCCCCAGAGGACGGCAGCTGTCATAATGACGCCACCTCTGAGCAAACCTCCTATCCCCGCCACCCCCATTGATTGTTCAGATGGATTTACTAGAATTATTTGGCTTGTCCAAGGGTGAAGCTGAAGCCTCACCCGCTCCTGACACTGTATTCTGCCAGAGAGCGATTGTAGGATTGCCCAGGCCACAGAGAGCCTACTGACCTGTGAGGGCAGCATGTGGGCTAGGTTTTTTCTGGAAAGCCTTTTGTAAGGGGAGACATTCATCATATTTGAGCTTCTGTTGGAATAATCCCTTCGTGTTATGGTTTAGATCTAAAATAGCCCCCAAAGTCTCATGTTTGGAGGTGGGGCCTGGTCAGAAGGGACGGGACGCGGTGGGCATAACTGGAAGGTGAATGCTGACAGGAATGGCGACAGCAAAGGCCAGGCTCAGGAGGTTTCATCTGGGAAACAGAAATGTGGCTCTGATCTTAAATTGCTCTGAAATACAGAAGCAGGGTGAACAGCTACACAAACAAAAGCAGAAAGCCAACATCATATCAGAAACAAAGGAAAAGGGCAAGGAGAAAGAAAACAAGTGAGAAATTAAAGAAAAATGGAAGAGAGAGGATGAGGAGAGGAAGGCCACCTCTCATTAAGGGAGAGCACAGGTGGGGACAGCATGCTGACCAAGGTCGCCACAGAAAGCAGAGGCTGGTGATGTGTGCTGCCCTCTGCAGGACACACGTGGCAACTGAGACATCTGAAAACAGCGCAAGCACCCCAGAGACAGACAGGGAGGTCTGTCTCCTGGAAGCTCCCGGAAGCCAGGCACCCAGCCCAGCAGGTCTCCCAGAGCTGGGTGGGTTCTATGTGACGACCCAAGCAGGAGCTTGTGGGGTCAGAGCCCGGTTTTCCTCATCAGCTCACCCGGGGATGAAGGAAGCGGCGAGGGTCAAGCTGTGAGATTGGACAGCAAAGGGTGGGGAGGGCGCTTTACTTGAGGTTTTGTTTTTGTTTTTGTTTTTACCGGGGATGGAACTCAGGACCTTGCCTTGCAAGGCAGGCGCCGGCACCGCTGAGCTAAATCCCCGGCACTTGAGATTATTTTTTAAATGGTTGCTAAAACTCACTATATGATTATCTTAGTAAATAAAACAAAAAGTCTGACAACTTTCACCAGATTTATATTCCTCTGTAACAAAGAATACCAGTGAAGAATCTACTGCAAAGGCACAGAACGCCACACCATTGTGTCACCGTTACTCTGGGACAGTCTGTGTCTTTTTCACCCTATAGTTGATGCTGGCACAAGGAGTCATAGTCAGTAAACAGGTTAGTAAATGTATGTGCACATGTAAGCGAATGGTATACACGGACAAGTGTACAGGCAGAAATGAGAGGGGTGTAAACTCCAAGACACTGCATCACTGTCAAGGAAGGGCGAGCTGGATGACCAGCAACCTTCATCACAGCTTTCTCAAATGCGGGCAGTAACTGTAGTCATGGTGTTGGAATGCAGTCACAACTTTGTAACTAAAGTCAAAACCCTGTTTTGGCTGTGGGGTTCATTAGGGAAAGGAAAGGCTGCTCAGAGTGGAAGGCAGGCACAGAGCCACACCGAAGTGGCCACCGAGCAGGGTAAAAGGACGTGGTAAGGTAAGGAGGCACAGGCACACGAGGCGCCTGATCTGCCAGGACCCAGCCAGTGCTGCAGCAGCCGACCCAACTCCTACTTGGGGAGGATTTGGCATGGCCACATCCTATTATCTACGAAAGCCGAGCATGTGGGTGCCCAGGGAGCCAATATGACTCCATGAAAGTCACAAAAGACCATTTTATAAATGACTTAAGATGCTACCTCAATCATCATAGAAGGGTGTGTCACAGAAAACTGGTGAAAAACACAGCTTGTTCTGCAGACAAAGACCTTCATTTCAGTGAGACAATAACAATGTCTTCTTGCTCCAGTCTCTGGGTCTCCCTCCCCTGTATCTTTCTCCTGTCTTAACTAGGTTCTTGACAAGAACTTAGGAGAAGAAACTTTGCACAAGACCACCAATCCGGGGATGGGCAGAGGGTGGAAGAAGGACAAAGTATAATGGCCACTGGGCCACGGTGCAGGGTGGCAGTGCACGGAACAGAGTCCTCCCTCAGAGATGTCAGCTCTGACCCAGACACCGGATGCCTGTGCCCTCCGGCACCATGTGAGAAGGGGTGAGGTGCCACCCTGAAGGCCACGGAAAGACAGCAGGCACTGCCTCTTGGGGTGGAAGCACCTCGTGCTGGCAGATTTGGGGCCTTCAATTGACTGGAGGGATCTGGGAGCAAGAACCTTTCCCAGGGTTTTCCCAACCTTTTCCCCAAATCCCAGGGTCCAGGATGCTGTTTTTCTACATTTTGGAACACACACTCTTCAGCACTTTGAACACTTCACGTTTGTGACTGTAAGAGACTGTGAGCAGCTCCTGAATGGACACAGGGGACTCAAAGAGGCAGAATCAGCACGTGGAGCTGGCATTATCCACTCAGACTCCACTTCTAGGGCAATAACAAGAGCAAGGTCAACTTGAGGATGAAAGCCCAGGCCACCTAGGTCAGGACCGGTGTGAAGGGTGTATATGGGTAATGGAGCCACACCTCTGGTAGAGGTTGGCGTTGGCTCCCACTGGTGTCAAGCTCCTCACTCTGAGGACCTGGGCAGGTTAACCCTTGGCCTCAGAAATCCCCACATGGAACTGAGTGTTGTAAACACTCAGTGTGTGGTATTGAGACCCCATTGCCCAGAGTCCCCTAGGTTCTTCTGTCTGTTTCTGTACAGTTTTGTTTGCCTGTGCAGGAAGGATTTTCATGAAGGAATGACTTCAGCTCCAGGGAGGGGCAGGTGGGAATTGTATTCCTGCTCTAATGGAAATAAAAGTGCAGAATATCCGGGATGAAACTCAAGACAACAAAGAGCACAAGAGACAAGCATTATCCCTTCTCTTCTCTTACTTCAACCCGAGAAGAGGTTGCCTCAAACCTGATGAAGCCCAGAGCTTGCCTGGGGACAGAGCCGTAGGCTTTCAATTCAATTCCTCCAACCATGTGGTCACCTAGACCTTTGAGGGGAGTTCTCCTTAACCACAGAGGAACAGACCCCTGTGGGTGGGGGCATTGGCCACAGGTATGTATGAGATGAATATGCAGAGATAGGGGGCTTTGGGGCCCACACACCTAAACCCTATCAGAATGCATGGTTAGAAATTAAAAGACAGCCTACAGGGCCACAAGTCCAAGCAGGATCGAACACACTGCCTTAAGGAATGAATGCTCTGGTCCATTTATGACTTAGATTGGCCCTAAGGTCTTTCCCGTCCCCTACATGAATTCCTGTACAAATGTCCTTCTTTTGTCCTTTATTCTTGCTTCCTGGCTCTATCAATAAAAAGCCACAGAAACTTCAGTTCAGGGCTGTCTTTATGAGACTCTCACACAGAGGGGTCCCCGTTAAGGGCAGTCCCTCTGGGCCTTCTTGGAGTTTGAACTGGACATTGACTCTGAGTAATCTCTCATCCTTTGTGCCATGCCAGGGTCATGAACTGTGACACAGTGGAGTCAGAAAGATTCTCAGGTCTCCCCCTTCCACACTGTGTCCCCTCTGATCTGTGCTTACTGTGAGGATAAAGTGCTGAACAAAAGACTGCCTTGAGAGGGAAGCTAACAGACTCAGGATACTTTTTCCACATCATCTCTCCTACAGGAGGGTAGAGTGTAGATGCTCTGAGAACTGAGAGCCACTTTCTCTCATCCAGGTCCCTGGGTTTCATAAATATTGCATAAGATCCGTCAGTTCATGTTCCTGCAGATGTGGTTGAAAATCTGCTCGCTGAGTGTTGGTATCACAATGCATTGGATTCTAACACTGGGAGCCCTGCCTGGAGGGAGGCACATGACTGTGATGACAGCAACATTTGGTACCAACTGAGTCAGGACATGGGTGGGCAGCATCCAGGGGAACCCACAAGTTCCAAAGAAGCAGCAGCAGAGCATGGAAGAGGTGCCCATATTCTAGGGGAAGTGAGACACTTCCCTTACTCTGGGAAGAGGTCATGGGCCCTGAGGGATGAGGACCATCTTGCTTGTGTCTCAGTAGTGCAAGCTAGAGCTTCATTCTGGTTGCTCAGAGGCCTGGACAAAGAGTGTCCTTGGAAGCAATCTAACTGTTCTATGGCCAGAGGTAAGGCCACCTGGGAGTAGTGACCAATTGCCTCTCTTCTGAGTATACTCAGGAAGGAAGCAGCACCCACGTGGTGTGGCTGTGGGCTTCCTGAGAGAAGGACGAAGATGGAGATGCCACGATGGCCTGGACACCTCCTGTGGATTTGTCTTCTGACTCACTGGTCGCCTTTTCTCAGTGGTGTGGTGTGCAGTAGGAGTCTTTGGTTTTTGTGTGTGTGCTGGGATTGAACCCAGGGTATCCTGCAGGCTAAGCACATCCTCTCCCACTGCTGCACATCCAGCCTCATCGAATTCTGTTATAGACTGCATTTTTCAAAATGTTCAGTGCATTTTTATATTCTTATTTTCTGAAAAATCCAAGGTCTACATCTTTTCATCAAATTTGTGCATTTTCCCTCTGTTTTCATTAATATGTCAGTCAGTCAAAGTTGTTTCCCGGTAACTCCGATCTCTGGATGACCTATAGATCTGCTGCTGTTTTCTGTTGTTTCTCCTGGTCAGTAAGAAGCATGTTTTCTTGTCTCATCACATAAGCATAATTTTTTAAATTAAAAATTGGGCAGGTGGTATTAAAATACCGTTGTGATAGTTAACCGTGATGTCAACTCAAGTGGTCTACCATACACCTAGCGAGTTAGCGGAGCACAGTTCTGGGTGTGATTGTGGATGATGGACACAAGACTGGTAACTGAGGAGAGAAGCCTGCGCTGGATGCTAGTTGCACCAACCAACAGGCTCGGAGCCTGGGTGGAATAAACGAGGAAAGAAGAAGGACATTTGTCCTATTGCTTCTTCGGAGGAGCTCCGATCTTTGCCATGGCCGTTGGATGTTCATCTCTATTTTCTTCAGACTTCCAATGCAGACCCTCTGGCTTTTGGGCTCACTCTGAACCCTTTAGTGAGCTCCAGGGCTCCGACTTTAAACTGAGTCCTCTGACTCTCCAGTGCATTTTGTACTCTTCCCGCCACAACTCGGCAGGTGGCCAGTGAGTAAATCCTTATACATTTATATTTATAAAATGTGTTCTTATTGTGAACCCCAACTGATACAATGTCAACTCTTTGGATGATGGACAGAGATTTCTGCTGGTCCTATAGGTAATGTGTGATGACTTTCACTCCATCAGCATGTAGTTTTAGTAAATCTCCTCCCTCTGCTTTACCCCTGTTCTTTGGGCAGAAGCATCCCAGATTTTGACTGAGGCTGGCATGTTTCCGAGGACTGAGGGACTTCGAGCTCTGGCCTTCAAAGTTTTCGCCCTGACTTCTGGTTCCCGCCCCACACAGCCTCCTTGTTGGCACAGTTCCTGCTGGGGTCACCTGTTGTGCCCTGGAAGCCAGCTCCCTCCCCCAGGGGGTCTTTGTTTTCCCCTCAGGAGCTTGCAGGGCTCTGTCTTCTTCCTGTCAGAAGACTTGCTCCACCTCCCCACATACCACAGGCCCAGAACTCACTGGTGCTCCCTGGAGAAAACCACCTGAGGCTCCTCTTGCTGCCACAGGCTGCGGCCACCTCCCAGGTCCTCTCTGCTTCCTGGCAAAGGCTCCGCTCCGGCTTTCTCACCCAGAATCTTAGGGTGCCCCTGGGAGAAAACACAGGGGTTCATTTCCAAGAACTTCTCTCTTCCCTTGAAATTCAGTGTCTACTTTCGTTGCCTTCCGCACTCCTTGGCTGCCTTTAGAATCTGATGTTGCAGAGATCTGGCTGCCCTTTTGACCATTTGTAGTGTGGTCTGCTGCCAGATGGCACAGTCTATCTGAAAGCTCAAGTTCTCATGCTTGTTATTTAATCTCTTTGCAGAAGCTCTGATTTGCTGCACTGGAGAGCAGTAGTAAGCCACCCATAGATAGGATGTGATGGTTTTAGTCACCTTAAACCCCAAGCAGGCAGGGCTGGCTTCTGTTTGAGTGGCCTCTTGCTTCTAGGCACAGGGGCAGAGTGAGGAAGAACTGGGAGCCCCAGGACTTTGACACTAGACAGGTGAGGACACATCCTGACCAGGATCTGGCTCTCCAAAACTCAGGGTGTTGACCTCACTGAGAGGTGGCACAACTCTGCTTTTGTTCTTTCTTGAAGAACAAACAGGACACACATGCACTCATATCTGTGTATGAAATACACAAACACATATGCATATGAGTGTACATCATCACTGCTACATAAAGGATACACACGGTGTGATGAAATAAGTCACATACTCATGGGTCTGTGGTTGTCCTGGTATCCTCAGTGGACATGTGTAGTTCCCTGTGGGTGCCTGGAACTTTGGACAGCACCAAAGCCTATCTGTACAGGCCTGTGATAAAGCTTAATGTATAAATCAGGCACAATAAGAGGTTTACAACAACAAGGAATAATAGGATAATACTAACTATACAGCTTACTGTAAGAAAAGTCAGTTTAAAACTTGTGAACTATTTTCCGTCTGGAATTTTCTTTTTAATATTTTCAAACTTCAGCTGATCTTGGGTAGCTGTGGAAAATTAACCTGGAGATGGTGGAGGGAGGGGCCAGCTGTGCAGAGAGATACCCAGTTCAGAGACATGGATGCTGGAGGGAGATGGGAGACAGTGGACAAATGGACAAAGAGATGGGTGGGTAGAGACGTAGTGGGAGACACATAAGTTGTTAAAGCATGGATGAATAAATAAATAAATGGATAGATGGAGACAGAGAGAGAGAGATATAAAATATTGTAGGATTGACAGATGGTAGATAGATGGCAGACATGGATAGATAGATCTAGTCAGGTAAGTATATAGATGAGTGGATACAGACAGGTAAGTAGCTTGGTATACAGACAGAAAGGCAGGCAGATAGATAGATAGATAGATAGATAGATAGATAGATAGATAGAGATGATAGATAGAGCCAGACAGATAGAGATAGGTAGATAGATAATAGATCAATAGATTGGTGGGTGCGTCAAGTACAGACTCTGCACAGACTCCTCTTTGGCCCAAGTACTTCTGTCAGTTTGAGTGCCTGATGTTCTCCAATCTGTCCACTCCCCTTGTGATTGTGCATGACCCAAAAATTAACCACTGGGGTTGGGGACGAATTATGAATTTGCATGGACATCTGAGAAACTAGGCAGCCTCTCCTCATTCTGTTCACTCTGGGGACAGAGTACTTGTTTGCCACAGATGTTTCAGAATGGTCACCTTGAACGTAGCCCAGCTCTCTCCTGCCATCTTGACATGCATGTCCTTCTGACCTTGCGCTATCACATGTTGGTGTATCATAGGCTCTGGGAGAACCAACCATTCAAAGAAATAATTAAGTCTGTGCTGTGTGGCAAACCATTGCCGTCCCATGTTCACTCCAGTAAATGGCTTCGCTGTTTGTGCCCACTCTCAAGCCAGAAAGAAGACACGGCCCTCCTGTGACACCCAGAGCTTTTAGGTCAGTTTCCCCCAGCATCACATTACCCCATCCGACTTCTGAGCTTCCTGTCTTCCAGTTCTCTGCACACGATTCTGGAGTTGACTAATTTCTCTCCACAAACACACTCCAGCCCTTAAGAGCCCATGTGAGTCTGGCACAGCTCTCTCTGTGTTGGAGGAGACGGCACAATGGCATGTAGGTTTTCCTGCTTCAGAATTTCTGAGGCTCCTGTCCAGTCCTGAGTGCTACTCCCTCCCACACACCCAGGGAAGCCACCAGGCACAATGGCTTCAGATATTCTAAAATAAGTCAGGCCAGATGTGTTAGTCACCTTCTCATCTCTGGAACAAAATACCCAACACCTGATACTTAATGGAGGAGAAGTATATTTTGGCTCATAGTTTTAGTGGATTCAGTCCATGGTCACCTGGCTTCTAGGTAGAAATAGCATGGCCAAGAGAAGCTGTTCTCTGCAGGACTTCCAAGATCAGAAAGAGAAGGGTGGACCCAGGGACAAGAACACACTCTTTCACATGCACCCAGTGCAACCCCCATTCTGACCAAGGGTAACCTCTAGACATGAGCCTTTGGGGGGATATTTTAGATCTACACCGTAACATTCCATCCCTATCCTCCAAAATGCTCGTGTCCATCTCATTATGCAAATTGCATTTAGTCCATGTCTAAATGTTGCAAAATCTTAACAATTTTAGCATTGCTGAAAAGTGCAAGTCTATAGTCTACTCAGAGACTGAAAGCAAATTCTTAGCTGTAAAAATCAAGATGAAAGTGAAACTGTTTCAACATACAATGGTGCAGGGTAAACATTCTCTTTTCATAAGGAAGCAATAGGGGAATAGACAGAAATTGGGCAAAGCAAGACAAACACCAGCAGGGCACACATTAAACCCCTAGGCTAGGGCTGGGTATTTAGCTCAGTGGTGCCGCCACCTGCCTTGCAAGCACAAGGTCCCAAGTTCGATCCCCAGTACAAAAACAAACAAACAAACACCCCAAAGCTGCATGTCCCAGATGTGGGGCAAGTTGTGGTGAGAGGTGAGCTCCAAATGACTTGTGCTGCCCGCTCCTATGGCACTGACCTATGGAGCCCACACTGATTCTCATAGGTTGGATCTACCTGCTGTGTGCAGCCCTCCTCAAGAAGTTCCATGTTCCCAGCCTTTCCACCTTCCTGGGGGCTCCACTGCACCTCTGGCCTCACTCTCACAGCTTCACACACTTCCCACTCAGGGGCACACTGGTGCCTGTCCTCCCTGGCCATCTTCTGAAATCTATAGGGAGGCCTCCCTGACTTTACAACTCTTCCATTCTGCATGCTCATCAAACCACCATCACAGCAACAACGCCAGGTTCTTCTGCCACCTGAGCAGTAGTCAGGCCACCTTGGTTCATGGCTGCAGAGGCCTGGATGGTTGAACTTGGGAATACATGTACTTAGGTGGCCTGACTGAGCAAGCATTCCAGGGACTCTAATCTCAAGTGAAAGATTTATGGTTTTGCACCTTAGATACGACAGTGGATAGGATCTTGCTGATTTCTGGGGTGCCATAATGGCATCTTTTTTCTTGGCCCTGTACAAAGTACTTGACTTCTTTTAATGGTAATGAATTCAGCAACCATGTTCACCTTTGCTGCAAGTTTTAGGTACTTCCTTTCCAGCAAAATTGCAAACATTTCACAGCATTCTGCTCTGCTATTTGCTCTTGATTACCACCATAGATTTGGCTACAAGCAGCCCTCAGTACCTATGTCAAAGCCTCAATACTGGGCTGCCTAGAAATGCCCTTTGCCACATTAAGTAGTTGACAGCTCTGACTCTAAGTTGCCCACGAAGTCTTAGGACATGTGAAAAATAGAGACAAATTTTCTATTTATGCCAGAGCTTAACAGCCATGATATTATTCCTACTTCCAATATATTGGGGTTTTTTTTTTTTACTCTTTTTGGTACTGGGGATTGAACTTAGGTCCTTGTGCTTGCGCAGCAGGCAGTGAAACCACTGAGCTAAATCCCTGGCTCTATTTTTTTTTTTTAAGCCTCTAGAATTTGAATTTTACTGGCACAGTGGCTTGATGCCATCAACAGTTTCTAGTAACAGCAGATGTGCATATGAAGGCAGTAAGCAAGGTAACTTGGCATTGAAAAACAGTGAAATCAGCAGGAAGTAGCACCTTGGGAGGGGAAGAGCAAGGAGAATCATAGGGTGTGTACGCCATTAGTGCACTTAGCATGCAGATGCAGAGAGCGGGTTCTCTGGAGCCAAGAGCTTCTGCACTCTCTTGCGGTACAGAGTATTTTGGCAGAAAGTGCTCTGCATCTCCTGATGTCACCTTGGGAAGTTCCTTCCTCCAGCACTTGGTCCCATTAGAGGCCCTCCTGGGATGGAACTGTGTGATAAGGTGGGGGAGATGCTCTCCTGCATGATCCTGGGTCCCCTCCCGAGAGGCTTTCCAGCCACATCAGGATCGGCCCTCCAGCCTGGGGCGTGCTCATAGAAAAGTGCCTGGGCCATCTCTGCAGGGGGATGCTTTGGCTTCAAAGATGGATGGAGGTCTCTGCAAGACAGTGAGGACTCCCACCTGCAGTCTCTCCAAGACAGGAAGGCAGAGGAAGGTAAGGAAAGGAAGGACCTCTGCGCTGTGGGCTTTGCTTGGCTCTGTGCTGCCATGCTGGGCCCACCCTGCTGCAGTGGGCACTCACTCACCTCCACGGCTCCAAGGCAGAAAAGAAAAATGCCAGCCTGTGTTTTCAGCATGCAATGCCATCAAGTTTCCAGTGCCTAAAGGGACACAAATTGGTTCCTAGGTGAGGGAGCAAAGCTCTTCCTTTTTATTGGGTATAAAACACTAACGTCCTGGGGCTGGGGATTTAGCTCAGTGGTTTCGTCATGTGCTGCACAAGCACGAGGACCTGAGTTTGATCCCCGGTACCAAAAAAAAAAGAAAAACAAAAAAACTAACGCCTTTCCAACATATTAGTATATCTACAATGAATACATACTTTACAATAAATACATATCTTTCAGCACTGGGGTTGGAATCCAGGGCCTCAGGCATGCTAGTTCAGCTTTCCGCCAGTGAGCTACAAACCCAGCTGCATTACAGCAAAACTTTTTCAAAAGCAATTAGAAAAAGTGTTGACAACTATTTTGGAGAGGATTGATGATGATGATGATGATGATGGTGGTGGTGATGAATTAAAGGGGTCACAAATGCGAGTACACAGCAGCTCCAGCCAGGTCTCCCCCAGGTGACTGTGTCAGGCTCAGCCCCCAGGTTCTGCACGAGCTGCTGTCTTCCCTGAGAATGGGGTCATTTTCTCCTGGCCAGGGTCTTCGTGGTGACCTTGGCACTGCCCTTGAGGCAGGCTGTCCAGAGGGCCTCCAAGGATGCCGTTTTCTGCCTCAGAGATGAATCCGCTGGGCATCTCCAAAGTGGGTCCCTAGAGTGACATCCCCGGGTTTCTCCAATCAGAATAGCTTCAAGTCTGTGGCTCCGCACAGGTACTCAGGGCACTGTGAAGGTTGCTAACTGTGTGTGCGCCAGGCAGCTCTGCTACTCTGCTCAGGTAATGGGAGAGACCAGGAAATGTGCCCCCTTTCTTCACTCCGCCCTCCCTGGCTGGGAAGTCTGCCCTCTCTCAGTGTCCAGCGGGGGACGTGGAGAGGCCATGGCTTCCCCGTGGGCACTGCCAGCTCTGAGGAGAGCCCTCCTCTGGGACCTGCACATCCACCCAGTCTTATCAGGGCGAGGAAGCCTGGATGGTTGCCCTGGCAGACTCCTCCCTGCATTATCAGTGAAACACGGTTTCCTCTCCCTCACTTCTCCTGAGGGAAGGCCCCAGGGAGTCTCCGGGACACAGGAGATGAGGACCTGCGTGTGGCTCCCAGGAGCCCTTGCTCAGTCAGCAGCTCCCAGGGACCCAGCAGAGAGGCTCAGGTGGCTCCTTCTTCTGTGAGGACATTAGGGTGCAGGGTGGGGTTTCTATGGCAACCACAGGGCAGGGATCATATTGAGTTTCCCCAAAATGAGACCTAGCTGAACACTAGTCAGGCTGACAGGCTAAAGGTGAGAAACGCCAGCCCCAGTCAGCCTGTGCTTGCCACACCTGTCTTACAGAGCAGCCAGTGAGCGAGAGAGCAGTGACTGGCTGAGTCCCTGAGAGGCTGACTGGGGCTGGGGTTTGGTCTCTAGTTTTCCCAGCTGATTAGTTTCTGGCTAGCATTATTTCTGAGGAAAGAGGGTTCAGATCGAGGACTCACACACTCAGAGGCTGGGCTTCTGGGAAAGCCAGGGTTGTGGGGTGCTCCGGCTGCCCTGGGTAGAGGGGGTCCAGGGGCCACTGTGGGGTCTGTGCCCCTCCCTGGCTCTCTCTGCTCCCTGCTCACCAGAGCCAGCAGCTGTGGTCTGTGCCAGGCCCTTGCCCCAGGCCCTGTCTGCCTCGGAGCCACACAGCCCTGTGCACCATTCAGTCCTGGGTGTCGGGATTGTGTCCCACAGACTAGAAAGCCACTTGATTTCTTTTTTGGGAAAAGAACAAGAACAATTTCATTCAGTTTCCGAGCCCCAAGCCCAAATGCTGCTATGAGACCAGTAGGACACATAATTGCCTGTCCTTGCTATCCCAGGGTCTGCAGGGGCATCATATTAGCAATGGCCCTGTGGACACTCATGCTCCAGGGTCTGTGTGGACACTGTCTTCACTTCCTGTGGGAGCAGAACTGAGGGTCCCAGGATGGCTCCATGCTGAACCTTGGGGAAGATGGTTTTCCACAAGAGCTGTGCACCCCACATTCCCAGCAGCAGTGCCAGGGCCCGAGTGTCTGGCTCCTCACCAGCACTTGTTAGTGTCTGTCTTTCTCATCAGCCACTCCCGTGAATGTACCACACTCCCTCATCCTCGTTTCCATTTGCATTTCCCCGATGCCAATGATGTCCAGCGTCTTTCCTGCACTCTTGGCCACCCTCCGTGTCCCTGGAGAAATACTCACTCAACCCTCCACCTGCTGTTCCCAGGTTATTCACCTTGTGCTGTGGGTTTCATCCTGGTCCTTCCCAGGCCTACTGTCTACAGTACTGAACTCCAGGTCCCCACCAGCCCCTCACTCAGCCAGGCCTGTTGGAGGCTGACCGAGGGGCACTGTCCCATCCTTGTGCTCCCAGCGCCTTCACCCCATGGGACACATACGACCAGGAAGGGTCCTCTGTCCTCACTGCGAGTCCTGGGCTGAGGCAGAGGTGCTGGGCCCGGAGACCACATCCATGGCCCCAGGATGGTGCCCTCCCTTCCACGGCTACCATGGGCCTCTGTGACCGGCCCTGCTCCCGGTGGGCAAGGCCTTCACCAGACCGAGGGCCACAGACACCTGCTGTCCCGGGGCAGCAACTGTGGGACAGGAAGGAGGTGCACAGTGACTGGGACTAAGTACTCTGTGCTGAGTTCCCCAGGACTGAGGCTGGGGTGGGGCAGCGTGGGACGGGGCTGTAACCCAGGTGAGGGGAGGCAGCTCTTGGGGTGTGGGACAGAGACCTGGAAAGAGGGAGGTGGGGTACAGTTTCCCGGGGTGGGGCTTGCAGTGAGCCTGGTGGGTGCTGAAAGAGAGAGCAGAGGAAGAGAGGGGAGGGGGGAGAGTGCAGGCCAAGCAGCAGGGGACTGGGTGACGGCTCTGTGCCTCCTTCTGGCCTGGGAGCCCCTGTCCCCCAAGCGAGGAGCACCCTGGGCTTCTGAGCAGAGGGCCCCTGTGGCCTGGGTCTCAGGGCCGTTCCCGGGGGCGGTGTGGGGGCTGCAGTGGTCCAGGAGAGGACGGGCCCCTGGGCAGGGCGTCACCGCTGGCACACGCTGTCAGGGAGTCCGGGGCCATGGGGAGGCCTGGACGGGGTGAGGTGGACAGAGGGTCCAGCTGAGCCAGGCTCCCGAGGGCAGCGCGGTGCCACGTGGGACCCTCCCCTGCTGAGGGCTTGTGTCCGTGGAGAAGGGGCCAGGCTGAGCTCCACCCTGTGACCCGGGGACAGGGGAGAGGGGAGGGGTCGGAGATGGCAATGGTGACCCCAGAGGGGCGGGGAGAAAGGAGCGACCCGGGGTCCGTGGAGCCCTCTCTGAGGGACGAGTGGCGGCTGCGACGCAGGCCGAGGTCAGCACGCGAGGGCCGCTCCTCAGCCTCCGGCCCTGCTCTCCGCCTTCCCTGGCCACTGTTCGTTCGCCCGCTGACTGCGGTGGTTGCGTCCCCTCTGCTGGGGGCGGTGTCAGGGTCAGCACAGGGCTGGTGACGCAGCGCCCTGCACACGCGTGAGCTGGAGGACGCGTGTGGAGGCCGTGGGTCGCTGTGCCCGGCTGGTCCTAGGGGAGTTTGTGCGATGATTCTCCCCGCAGGTCCTCGATGCGTGGACGCGCCCAGGCGGAGCGGGCCCCACAGTGGGCTCTTGTAATTCTACCGCAAGCCCCGGGAATGGAGTGGATGGGGTGTACTTTGATGACTATGCTGACTGTGATCCGAGGAGCTCCTGGTTGTGCAGGTCGTCTCCCTTCTTGGCGTCCTCACCTCCTTCCTGGGGCTGGACAGCAACCAAGTCCTCCTCTACTTCCTGGCTTTCTGTGTCCAGTGGGACCACTTCTTAGCCTTTCTTTTTCATTTGTCTCTGGCTGACTTTATCTACCTCGCCTGGCAGATAGCGATGTTCATGCAGCTGATATTAAGTAGCTTGTATGGAATCAAGTTTGATCTTCCGTATGTGGAGGTGATCATGAGCACATTCTACACCGGGGGTCTCTGTGAGCAGGCCACCATGACTTTGGGAGGTTGCCTGTCCCTCGTCTTCCCCACCTGGACCCGATCCCATTGTCCATGGTGCCTCTCAAACATCGCCTGCATCCTGGGCTGGGTATTGTCCATTGCGCTAAACGTGATGAGGGCAGTGATCTGCTCACATGAGGGGACAGCTCACGTTCACTGTTCCGAGTGCTTTCCGTGCTCATCTGCATTCTGTTGTCTGTGACGATGTGCGCTCTATTTTTGCTGTTGAAAATCAATTGCTGCTCCTGGCTCCATCCCCCCAGCAAGTTGTACTTCATGCTCCTGCTCACGGCTGTTGTGCTTTTTCTGTGCACCTGCCCTGTGGGGATGGGAATCATTTGGTCGCAACTCTCTGCCATGCCCTATTTTACCTACTTTGCCTTTCTGTTCTGCTGTGTGGGCAGCAGCGCCAAACCCTTAGTTTATTGCTTTATAGGGATGATTGGGAGGCAAGAGTGTTAGGAACTTAGGGGAGGTTTTCCAGAAGACACTTGGGGAGCAGTCTACTGGACCTGTCTCCTGGACACCCAGTGATTGCACTGAGGACCAGGGGAGCAGAAGGGGACGTGTGTTGTGGGACCCACATGAGCATGGCAAGGCTCCAGAGCCACTTGGTCCTGTCCCCTCTGTCCCCGGTGAGGCCATGAGCACATCCTCTTCCATCACCTTCCAGCGTCCTGCCTTCACATTTAAGCGCTTAGTCCTCTTGAGTTTGGATTTCCAGATATGGACATTAGGGGTCTGGTTTCCATCCCTTCTGCTGCACACAGCAGGCCACCACCTCCATGAAGCTCCTAATGAGCTTCAGTTCTACAGTAAGTCAGAGAGCTTTTCTCATTGTTGTGAAGGAGACTTTGCTGCTTATATGTGGGCAGTAACTGACTATGTAGTGTACTTTTCCAGTTCACTCTATCATGTTGGGTGAAAGGAAGCTGCAGTTTGGTTTTTCAAGTTCACCCTTGTCCCCATATGGGTGCTCACAGGGTTCAGCTGAGCACCCCCTCTGGTGTCACAGTGTCCCCACTGCATCTTGTCCTCTCATGCCTGCAGAGCTGGCCCTTGGCCCTGGGGTGCAGTCCTCCTGGCGGGGTG
Organism: Heterocephalus glaber; assembly: GCF_053883595.1. Taxonomy (NCBI): domain Eukaryota; kingdom Metazoa; phylum Chordata; class Mammalia; order Rodentia; family Bathyergidae; genus Heterocephalus; species Heterocephalus glaber. The sequence continues at coordinate 1,142,565 of NW_028258293.1, forward strand.
CAGGGGTCTGTGTGCTGTGTGAGGCGGAAGCCGGCTCCTGTATGGAAATCCCCCTGCCTCAGCCCCCTTCAATGCTGTGCAGTTCCCCAGGAAAATAGGAGGTGTCTGCTGGAACCCGTCCCTCCAATGCCAGGGACCCGGGGTCCTGTGCTCGAGAATGCCCCGTGTCGTCCAAGTTAATAAAGCTTTGTGTGAAGTTTTTCAGGTGTTGTAATCATGTCTGGCCAGTTGCCTTTCCATGTCATTCTAGAAAAGTTTCAAAAATAAAAGCAGTGCTTGTGTATAAATACATTGAGTCCATTGAGGAAGAATTGGTCATTTTATTACCATATTGCTCAATCTATTTCAAGATAAACTTCCTTTCCATGTCATTCTAGAAAAGTTTACCGTGGAAAAGCAGTGCTTTGTATATAATAAGTACATTGACTCCATTGCAAGAGAATTATTCATTTTGCCATATGGTTAAATTTAATCAGAGATAATCTTCCTTTATAATATTTCTTTCAATTAAGTTTTATAATTAGTATCATGTAGTTATTGGATTTTTTGGAAATATTTGTACGAAGTTAATTTTTTATACTCTCATTAGTTATGTCTTCCATAATTTGCTTTCTTTTTGTGGATTCAGAAGTTACAAAATGAGAGCCAGGGGTGTAGCTCAGTGGCGCTGCACCTGCCTGGCAAGCGCAAGGTCCTGAGTTCAATCCTCAGTACCAAAAAAAAGAAAAGAAAGAAATTACAAAATGAAATTGTCATGTTCATATTTTATCCATCAACTTGATACACTCTTGATGACCCTAATGGTTTGCCCGCTTATTCTTAGTGATACACATGATCACATCAGCAGCACTGTCCCTGCAGTTTAGTAACCGAGCCTCTCTGGGCCCTGACGGTCAGGCTAGGACTCTGCCCCGGTGCTCAGTGCCAGCGGAGAGGGAATCTTGGCTTTTCTGTCACTGCTGTGCCTCTGACTTTATCTGGAGGATGTGGGCTGGTAGATCGCCCTGGTCATGCAGAGTGCTGGGGACTCCAGCCTACAGGGACAGGGTACGGGAGTTGCCAGAGGCCCTGCAGTGGGCCTGGCCTCCTTAGAGCCAGTATGACATCCTCGAGACAGGAGAGTGGGAATTAAAAGTACAGAGAGACTTGAGAGAACCTGAGTCTTGGGCAGATCCAAACTGCTCTGGGCAGCAAAGACGAAGGACTCCCCAGACATTCAGTGTTTATTCATTACAAGTGTGGGAGGGGGAAGCTGGGCAGCCCTTGGACACCTGCTGATAGCAAGGATGGAGCAGGCAGGACTGCAGAATGAGGACACAGCATAACTGTACCGAAGAGAACAAATGGTTAATTCAGAGGGAAGAATTTAGCTGGAGTCAGTTGACCTTGACTGGGAGTGAAGGCATCCAAGCTCTGCTGCTTCCAATGTTACACAGCCGGATTACGGGTGGGCAGAAAGCTTGTGCCACTGTAGCCTGCTGATACTGGGCAGGGGTGTCCACTACACTAGCCTCCCGCGGAGTCCCAGGAGAGATTAGAAGACTCCTCTGTGGCCAACGCCATGCCCACTGTGCTGGTGGGGCTGCCAGCATCTTCGAGAGGGTGCGTGGAGCCACTTCTGCTGACCAGGGTTGATGGTGGAGGTGCCAGCTTAGCTCTTTGAAAGCAGCGAATGGTGTCACTTCCATGTCCTGCCTGTTGTGAACAGTTCTGCAGGAAGCATGGCGCACAAGTGTTCCCTTAACACGCTCTTTTCACTTCCTGGGTGGATACCTAGTACTGGCATTGCTGGGTCATGTGGTGGTTCTGTTTTTGTCATTTGAAGAACTCAATGCTGTTTTTCTATGATGGTTGCACTAATTTTTATTCTCAGCAACTGAGTGTGAGGGCTCCCTTTCTGTACATCCTCCCCAGCACTTGCTATCTTATATCTATTTGATTATAATCATTCTCATTAGAGGGAAGCAGTAGCTCATTGTGTCTCTGGTTTCTATTTCCCTGATATTTACTGACATTGAGCCATTTTCCTATATCTGTTGTTTTTTTTTTGAGAAATGTACATTTAGGTCTAGTGCTCTTTTACGCGGCATTGAGGATTGAACCCAGAACCTACACAGTGAGCTATAGCACTAGCCCTTTTTTATTTTTAACCACGAGAAAAGCTGTCACTAAGTCACCAAAGTTGCCTAGGCTGAACTCAAACTTGAAATTCCCCTCTCTCAGCCTCCCAAAGAGCTGGAATTACAGGTGTGCACTGCCATACTCAGCTTCTATTGCCCGTTTTTTTTATATTGAGTTATTTCTTTTGATGAATGGGTAAAGAAAATGTGGAATGTACACATACAGTGGAATACTCTTCAGCCACAGCAAAAATAAAACCCCCTCACCTGCACCAACATGGATGGAAGTGGAGAGCATTATGATAAGTGAAATAAGACAGGCTCTGAACGACAAGTCCTCTATGATCTCAACCTTCAACAAATCTAAAAATGTCAATGCCATAGACCTTGAGGGTAGAAATGTGGTTTCCAGAGAGTGTGGAGTTTGTGGGTTGGTCATGGTTTGATCTAAAATGTCCTTGGAAGACTCATGTGCAGAGCGGTGGAACTTTTGGGAAGTGATTGGATTGGCAGCACTCTGACTTCATAAGTGAATTAACCGACTGCTGAGTTCATTAGCTGACTGAGCTTATTAGGACGTGGGACCTAATAGGATAAGGAACATCAGTGGGGCATGACTTTGTAGGTCATATGGTGTCTCAGCATTTTCCTTCCCAGCCCTCTCACTCCTTCTCTGCTTCCTGGAGGCCATATGGTGGGCACCTTTCTTCCACCACACCCTTCCGCCATGATGTTTCTGCCTCAGCACTGGTGTAAAGTGATGGAACCAGCTACCCATGGACTGGAGTCACTGAAAGCATGAACCAAATAAGAACAACCTCCTCCTTTAAAATGCCTATGCCAGGTTTTTGTCACATTGGTGGAAAGCTGACCAACCAGTGTGTGTGGGTGTCGGGAGCAACGCTACATAATTTTGGGGAAAAACCGTTTGATTAGGCCTCATTCTCCTGCCTACAGCCCAGCTATAGAATTCCGAGACATAACTCCATTTTGGCCTCCGGTCACAACTGAGACCTCAATGATCCGGTGATGCTGTCTGTGATTCTCCAGGACAAGATTACACCAGCTGAAGACATCCTGGGAGGAACCAAATCTCCATCTGCTCGGTTCCTCATTGATCTAGGAATTCTGCCTCTCCCTGTTCATCTGCTACATTTGTTTCCCCCGATGTACTGAACTCTCTGTCCCAAGCCATTTGCTACATTTGTTTCTCTCGATGTATTGAATAAAGGTGCGGCAAGCTCTGTCTTTGCGCCCAGAGCAGCACTGATCAGGCCCAAAGCTCAGCTTCTTCTCCAAGTCTGATCTTTTCTACCTTTCCTATATAATACGTTAATTCGCCTTGTGCTGCCGTGGCTTGCAGGAGACTAGGACTCACTGCAGAGGTTCTGGTAACGTCCTTTCTCCCTGCTCTCTACATGTGGGGGTGATAGGTAATAAATTACACTTAGATCGGAACAAGAAGCTCTGGTGTGGTTTGCAGGTAGTAATCATGTGCTGGGTGCATCAAAAAGCCAGGAAAAAGGGTTTTGAATGTTTTCACCACAGAAATGGTGAATGTTTGAGGACATAAATATGTTTATTATGATTTAAACACCACACAACGCATACACGCAACAAAACAACACATGATACCCTATAAGTATGTACAGTGTTTATGTTATGTTTTTATGTAGCCACAAAAAATAAATTCAGTTAAAGACAAGAGTAAGCAAAAATCTTTAAAGAAAACCTGGATGGTGTTGGTCGCCTCCTGGAGTCAGGTGCAGGTGGTGCAGAGCTAACATGCGCGGAGCTCCCGTCAGGGAGGGAGGGAGGGACGGTGATGTCAGGGATTCTGCTGCATAGCTCCAGAGGATGGCGACAGGCTTGGCTCAAGCTCTGAAACGAACACAGACGCCATGGGTCCCCTAGGCGTTCTGGCGGCACGTTTTCAAAAACTCTTCAAAGGGACCTGTTCTGAAGGTAGAATTGTGCTGGGGAAGTTGTGAGGACTTTCCTTCAATTTTATTTGCATCGATGCACATTGTGTGGCGTTGGTGCAAGTGCATAGCTCGTCGTCGGAATTCTTTTTCCTCCCCTCCCCTCCCTCCCCTCCCTCCCTCTCTGGGACTCTTCTCTCTTGCAAAAGACCCAACTTCCTACTTCCTATTATCTACCTTTTACTTTGCTCTTTATTTATGCATGGGATTTCTCATATAACAGAAACCATGTGATATTGAAGCTTGTGTGTCTGATTTATTTAGTTTAACATTATGGTCACAAGGTTCATCCATTTTCCTACAGATGACTCAAGTTTATCCTGCTTTATGGCAGAGTAATACTCCATTATGTATAAACACCACATTTTCTTTATCCATTTATCTGTTGATGGACATATAGGCTGCTTCCAAGATTTAGTTAGTATGAGGTGTGCTGCTGTAAACATGAGTACACATGTATCACTGCAATATGGCGTCTTTAATTCTTTTGGGAAAATACCTAGAATTAAAACAGCTGAGTCAAATGGAATTTCTAGCTTCAGTTTTTTGAGAACTCTCCACACTGATTTAATTGTACTAGTTTATATTCCCACCATCAATGTAGAAGTGTTCCTTTTTCTCCACCGCCTCATCACCACTTGCTACCAATTGATTTCTTTTTTAAAATTTATTTTAGTACCTGTTTACAGTACATAATGTTCATACTCCTTGTGGGGAGTTGGTGCACATACATAACACTTCTTCATTCTTTTTTTTTTTGGTACCAGGGATCGAACTCGGGTCCTTGCGCTTGTGCAGCAGGCGGCGAAACCACTGAGCTCCATCCCCGGGCCTTCTTCATTCTTTTTTCATCCCTTTCCCTTCCCTAACCACCCTCCCTCCTTGATGATGGCTATTCTTTCTCACCTAAGATGAAATTTGTTTTAATTTGTATTTCTCTAGTGACCAGCAATATTGAACATCTTTTCATGTATTTATTGGCCATTTGTATTTCTTGTTTGGAGAAGTGTCTATTCATTTCAGTTGTCCATTGTTTTCACTGGGTCTTATATTTTGGGGGGTCTATTTTTTGAATTCTTTACACATTCTAGATATTAATCCTCTATCAGAAGTGTAGCTGTGTCTTAGTTTCTGTCTTAATGCTAGGACAAAATATCCAACACCCACAAGTTAAAGGAGGAAAGGTTTATTTCAGCTCACAGTTTGTAGAGGTTTCAGTTCCTAGTCAGCTGACTCCAAGGCAGAGCAGCATGGTGGAGGAAAAACAGTTCATGACAGGGCAGGTAAGAAGCAAAGAGCCTTCCTTTTTCACCCTTTTATTCCCTCCAGGCTACAATCCTATTGGTTGGTGCTACCCACACCAGGGTGGATCTTCCCTCTTCAGTAAGTCCATCACACACACTCAGAACTGTGCTAAACCAATCAGTGGGCTAATCCAGGTTCACTCACCCATGATCCAGTCACTCCCCAAAGCCATACCTACGAGCACATGAGGCTTTTGGGGGACATCTGGACACAAGCCATAGCAAGCTGGCAAAAAATATTCCCATTCTATAGGTTGTCTTTTCACTCTATTGGTTGTTTCTTTTGCTGTGCAGAAACTTTTCAATTGAATATGATCCCATTTGTTGATCCTTGATGCTATCTCTTGTGCAATTTGGGTTCTGTTCAGAAAGTCTTTGCCTACTTTATCTTCTAGCAAGTTGTTTCTGTTTTAACATTTAGACCTTTGATCCCTTTTTATTTTATTTTAGTAGACAGTGAGAGATATGGGTCTAGATTCAACCTTCTGCATGTGGGTAGCCAGTTTCCCAGCACCATTTTCTAAACAGGCTATTTTTTCCTCCAGCTTATATTTTTGGCCCCTTTGCCAAAGATCAGATAGCAAAATGTGCCTAGAGTTGTTTCTGCATTCTCTATTCTGTTCCATTGATCCACATGTCTGTTTTGTGCCAGTGCCATGCTGTTTTTATCACTGTCGCTCTGTAATACAACTTGAAGTCAGGTAGTGTGATGCCTCCCACTTTGCTCTTGTTGCCCAGGATTGCTTTTGCTATTCTGGGTCTCTTCTGGTTCATGTAAGTTTTAGAGTATTTTTCTCCAGATCTGTGAGGAATATTGTTGGTATTTTGACTGGATTGTACTAGACCTGTATATCAGTTTTGGAAACATGGTCGTTTTGACTATATTGGTTCTGTCTTTCCAGGAACAGGGGCTATCTTTAAGTTTTCTGGTTTCCTCTTCAATCTCGTTTTTTCAGAGTACTGTAGTTTTCATTGTACATGTCTTTCACTTCCTTAGCTAATTACTAAGTTCCCGCTTTGGATTCCATTTGCTAATGTGGGAGTGGCTGTCCCAAGGAGGCAAGAAGGACTGAGAATTACTGAGTGTAATTGCTTCCTGCAGGCCACAGCCTCGCCATCAATCCCGTCTCCTGCCCTCGGCTGTCCTGGGATCTTGGCAGCACACAACGACCCTCTCTGGAAGCCCTGTGCTGGTATCTCATGCCAGCTCTAGCCTCCTTCCTTCTCTCCCTTCAGGGTGTGTCTACGTGATTTCACTCCTTCATTCCTTTACTTTCCTGAGAGGGGACTGAGAGGAGGAGCCAGAGATACACTGGCCATCTAATTTTTATTATAGAGTATTGTTTATGGCTTGTAAAATCTCTAATTTTTATAAAATTATTAGAGTTTTTCTTAAGTAGCTCTTGGTCAAATTTTTGTAAATATTCAATGGATATCAGGAAAAGTGTAGACAAATGTAGTATATTTTTATTTGGTTGAGCTTTTGTTTTTATTTAAAGGTAGTGATATAGCTTATCATCATGCTTGTTTGTATATTGACATTTTCCATGTATTTTAAACTTCTTTTTCTGTTTGTTCTCTGAATTTGGGAAACATTTTTAAACCTTGAAGTAAAAATTTGATATTATTATTATTCTTCAAGTTAGGGTCTCTGTCTCTTGGTGGGCCTGAGCACCGTGAGCTCTTCCGGCGTGGCACCTCTGCGGTGGTCAGTGCACTGTAACTTACTCAATTCTACCCCTGAGCTGCACTTCCTGTGCTTTTATTTTATTTTGAGTCAGGGTCTTGCTAAATTACCTTGGTAGGATTTGAACTTGCGATCCTCCGGCCTTAGCCTCTCTCAATGCCAGGATTATAGGCATGTGTTGCTTTGCTCAGCTATAGTCATTGATTCTGACATTTTGACATTTAGGTTATGTCTAATTTCATTCTATTATATATAGTGCTGTAATAAGTATCTTTGGTACACAATGTTTCCTCATGTCATTTCCTTATATAAATTTCCAGGGGTGATGAAAGATAAAAGGTGTTTGACTGCGTTGCTTTCCAAAACGGTTGCACCCTTTGTAAGGCACCACATATATGTAGTGACCAATATTAGTTATCTCTTCACCAGGACTGGTCATTACAATAAAAATTTGGTAATCAAAGAGGAGTAAAATACTGAAGTTTTTTTTTGATTTGTTACTTTGAGGAGCTAGAGGATGGTTATTTCATATCTCATTGTATCTAAAAGCAGAATTTCAAACATGGCTCAAGACCAGTGCACATAGTTATAACTTGAAAGGCCTTAGAATTGAAACAAGGTTCTGTTTTTGTCTTTTTTTCCCCGTTCGGGATGGAACCCTGGGGCTCATGCATATCAGGCATGGCCTCCACCACTGAGCTGTATCTCAATTCTAGCATTTATTGAGTTTTGTTAAATTCTTCAGAAATTTTTACAGAAACCTCATCAGTTCAAATGATCACTTACCTCATTCTAGTTTTCCCTGATCCTTTTCAGAATTTAATTTATAATTGTAACCAGTGTACCTTTTGTTGGGTACTGTTTTTCTTATTTGGAGACTACTCACAGTTTTATACATTGAAACAGTGGGCTTATTTTTAAAGCTTATGAAGGGTTTGGATTTATTGATATACAATGTAGTTTTTCCAAGATGAGCACAGCAATTGAAAACAAATTCATGGAAGTAGAAATACCTCTCTATAATGAATATTTAGAGAAGGAGAAATGACAACAATAAAACAATTCTAAGAATCATTTTAAGTATTTCTTCTTGGAACAAGTTTTATTTTACTGTGTAAAGCTGTGTTGGTCTGGTTGTGGCAGGATAACAAAACACCCAAGACTAGGTCATTTATAAACAACAGAAATTTGTTGCTCCCAGTTCTAAACATTGAGACATTGAGGATCAAGTCACCAGCAAGTTGTGTGTCTAATGAGAGCTGCTCTCTGCTTCCTTTCAAGATGGTGCCTTGCTACTGCATCCTCCAGAGGGGAGGAGCATGTGCTCTCCCAAGGTAGAGGTGTGAACACCATTGTCAAGTCGTCTTATGAGAGCACCTGTGCAGCCTACAGGCCACATCCCATAACACTGCGGCATTGGGGATTAAGAATTTTGGAGGGGACAAAAATATTCAAACCACACAGTGCTGATCATTGGAGGAGGGCACAGAGCACTAAGGGGATCCTAAGGGGGCCACTAAGTTCAATTCATTAAATTCTCTATATCTCATTTTCTTGTTATGCTAAAAGTATATAGTAATAGTATTATTGTGGAGACAAATAGATTGTGTAGGTGAATCAGTTTATTGTTTGGCACACAGTAAGTTATCAATAAATATTAGTATTAGAGATAGCTGTACCTTCTACCCTTGAGATAGGGCAGGTAGCATCAACACTCAAACTGGGGGAGAAATGGCCAGACCACAAGTGTGGCAGCTACTCCAGCAGGGCAGACCAGGACACCAGGTGTTTTCTTCCCTCTCAAAGATTTGGAACCAAATATTGCTAGCAGTTGCCCCATACCACGGACGTAGTAAGTGCCACTTGAAAATGGTTGAAATGGAAACTTTATGTTGCATAAATTTTATCACAATATAAATTAAAAAGCAAAATAATAACAATAATAATTAAAGAACACGAGGAACTCCAGGGGTGAAGTCTGTTGGTGCTCAGTGCTTGTGTCAAAGAACACGGGCCTATAAGACAAGCCATGGACCATGCAGGGTACCTTTCCCGCGCTTGTATATGTTGTATCTGTAAAACTGACACAACAGAACAAGAAAACACGACATTTTCCCCAAGTTCCTAAGGCAAATCTTCAAATCTGAAAACCCCACCAGCTCTAGAGGGGAAAAAGAACAGAACCGGAAGTATGCTCTGGAGGGAAAAGGTGGACCGGAAGTGCTGAGGAGAGCGGGTGCCTCCCTGAGGTAAGGGGGTCAGCGGGGCTGTGTGCAGGTGGGTGGCCTGCGTCAGTCGGGGCAGGACTCCCCGGGGCTGGCCTGCTCCCTGAGCGTCTGTCCACCTGCCGGGCGCGCGCTGGCTGTGGACGCGGCTTCCAACACGAGCTGGAGGCCCTTACAGCGGGCACCCGGCGCTCGCGCTCGGTAGGCGGGAGGCTGAGGCGGGAGGGTCGCGGGAGGGAGCGCGAGGCCTCGTCTCTACCGCCTTCGTCCCTCCGGGTTATGCTCGAGAGGCCCCGTCCGGGCCGGTGCGGGAGGCCGGCTCCCTGCAGCCCGCAGCCTCTCAGGGCGCGTGGGCCGGGAAAGCGCGCGGCGGCCGTGGGCGCGGGTCCGGGTCCGGGTCCGGGTCCCGCTCCCGCTGCACCCTCCCCTCCCTGTCAGCCCGGGCCACTGGGACCGCGCGGGCGGGCGGCGCGGGAAGGCAGGCTCCGGCGGCCCCGAACCGAGCCCTTCAACCCCGAGGGCCCGGGGCCCTGAGCCTTGCGTCGCGGGAGGAGCCGTGGGAGGGACCCGCGCGGCCGGGCAGTGGGCGCCGGGGGCCCCGCCGGGTCGGGTCGGGTCGGAGGCGCGCCGAGCGCTGCGTCGCGGCCGTGCGCTTTCCAAAGCCCGGTGTCTCCGCAGTTCTTCCGAGGAGCCCTAGTCCCTGGCCGGCAAGGGCTCGAGCTCGCATCGAAAATACATTGTAGCCCGGGACGTAGCTCAGTGGCGCCGCCGCCGGCCTCGCAAGCGCAAGGTCCCGAGTTCGATCCCGGTACCAAGAAACAAAACATTTTAGGGGCTGGAAACAGCTCAGTGGTAGAGGACTCGCTCAGCAAGGAAAAAACTGGGCTCAGTCCTCAGCACCAAAACAGGACATTTTACACACAGACCAGCATGGATTCGTGCATGTACACCTGCAATAGGGCAGACACGAGGCAGTCTTTACCCTTGATCAGGGCACTTTTATATTTTCTAGCCTAGCGTTTCAAAAAAAAATTCTGGTTAAGATCCATTTCTTGACTCGTGAATGAATCACAGTCTTTAGTTTTACTTTACCATGGGATTCTGGTGTGTGTGTGTGTGTGTGTGTGTAACTTCATAATGGAACACACTTTGGGAAACTGAAGGGTTATATTTGAAAGAAGCAGTTAATGTAATACATATCTTTGTTGACAGATAATGTTCTTCTGTTGGTCTTGGTAACACTTGAATGAAAACAGGGTTTCTTATTGGGAAATTATTCTTCATATTTGAATTAGGCCATGCCACTAGTGAAATAAGAACATAGAACAATTTTGTAGATTAAGTTTTCCCAAAGCGTGTTCTTTGGGGTACACATTTTCTAGAATAATTGCCATATGAATTATGGAGAAAAATGTTTCATGGTTAAGTAAACTTGGGAAATATGAGTTAAACAGGTTCACATTTTCTCTGGGCTGGGCAGCTAGTATGCACTATTTCCCAGGTTTATTTGATTGTGAAACCTATTTTTAAAGACTTGATGAGCGTGGTGGCACACACTTATAATCCCAGCACTCAAGAGGCTGAGGCAGGAGGTTTGCCATGAGTTGGAGGCCAGCCTGAATTATGTAGTAAAACCCTGTCAAAAAAAAGGCATATCTTGAGGACCTTGTGCCCCTTTGAATACATTTTGGGAAAGGATTATACTGTATAAATAATTAAGGAAAATGTTTTTGTGTGCATTTAGGTGATAATTTTATTGTAAATTATTCACATAGTTTCTGTAATGATTTTATTTACTAATGTTGTTGGAAACAGGCCAGGAACCCACTTTAGCTTTTCTGTTCACAAGAAAAGCCTTAATGAAATTCTGTGATACTGATTAACATCTTATAAAACAATTGTTTCCAATTTAATTTCAATAAGCAATAAATGTTTAATTATGTTAAAGGAGCTTTTATAAGGTGTCTGACTATTTGTTTCATAGTTGAAAAAATTTGGAGTTTAATTAAAAATTATAATTGTTTTGAGCAATATTTTAAGGATTTTTCTATATTTATAAGGTGGCCAAAATGAGTGTTTATGTCCTTGATCCAAAAGGCCTCTATTGTGTTGTTTTAGATGAGTTGAATTTATAGTACCTTTAGAAGTTTAGTTTGTGATCATCTTGATATGGTGTTTTCATTTTTCTTCTTTACATATCTCAAACTGTTCATGTTTAGTTTAGATATTTCTAAATTTCTAAAATTGATATATGAAAGGTCTACTCCTTTTCTTAAAATAAGGAGAAATATAGCAAGGATTTTACTGTGACCAGAGAATTTCTACTCATAATGGTATACATTCTTTTTTTTTGGTACTGGGGATTGAACTCAGGACCTTGTCGTGTTTGGCAGGCAGGCACCGTGCTGCTGAGCTACATCCCAAGCTATAATGGTGTACTTTTTATTAAAAAAACTCAAAATGCTTTTCATAACTTTATATGATTTATAGTAATTTTATAAAATGTTGCTCAGATGTCCACTGTGTTCTCAAGGTTTGTCTCCCACAAGGAGCATAATAAACCTTTCACAAACATGTAAACATATAATGAAAAAAGCATTGTTTACGGCTGGGTTTATACATGGATATAATAAAGTACAGTGTTATGTGGAAGAGGCCGTTGGGGAATGGGGCAGTGTGCACAGTTAGGTGCTAATCATATGATCTGGACAGTCCTCGGGATTTAGAAAGGGAGACGTGAGCTGGATTCCTAGAAGCTTCGCAGAGGAGATGGAACTTCATCTGAGCCTCATTTGAAGTGATATGTCTCCCATTTGAGCCTTTGCTTATGCTCACTTCCTCCACAGATACACTTGCCTAGTTTTTCTTGTTTTAACTTACATGATCACTTACCTGATTTTTTTTTTTTTTCCTGATGTTTTAACTTTTAGGATTTTCAGCCCAGAAATCACCTTCTCCAGGAAGTCTGACCTTCCCAAGCTGTCTCCAATCTTCCCATCCTGGGTTAGAAGCCCCTTTCTGGTGCTACCATAATATTCCCCTCCACCTCTCCCTCTCTCCCTTTCACCCCACCTCCCATTTTGGTACTGGGGATCAGGCCCATGGCTTTTGCGCAAAGCTACAACTACAGGTTTAAAAAAATTTTTGTTTTGAGACATGGTCTCCTAAATTCCCCAGGCTGGGCTTGAATTTTAGATCTCCCTGGCTCTGCCTCCCAGAGTGCTGGGATTAAAGGCCTGTACCAGGCTCAAATTGCTACCATTGCACATGATCACATTATGTTATAATTATTTTTGTGCATCTGTACCTCTTTACCTGAGTTTCTTGAGGACAAGCTTCTATTTTTAAAAATAATTACACTTTGAATATAGAAGGGGCTTAATATATGTTTGTTGAATGAATGGATAGATTTTTTTCGTTTCCTTTATTTGGTTATGTTAGTATTTTGGGGCTTTAAGATACTCCTTATTCTGGTATTTTGGAGCTTATTTAACAAGTTAGGTTTACACTTGATTTCTTCCCCACCCCTTTCTTTGATGTGGGATCTCACTGTATTTCCCAGGCTGGCCTCAAACTCATATGCTCCTGCCTCAGCCTCCTGAGTAGCAGGGATTAGGATTACTGGTGTGCACCACTAGGCCTGGCTAGATTTACACTTAATTTTATAATCTATTCCTCTGGAACCACTAAAGTCTTTGTGTCTTGGCCCTTTCACGTTGTCCTTCACTTGTTCTCTAAGGAAAAGATTTATCCCCTTTCACCTAAGGCTAAGTGACCATTGATGTATTTCTCCTCTAACTCTCAGATCTCACCTCTTTGATTTCTCCTCTTTTTTCATATTTAGTTGCTTATCTTCATTGGCTTCTTTCTACAAGAGGTAAGATGCTTCAATTTGTCTGTTATTTTTTACCTTTCCTTTATTACTCATGACTTTACAATACTGCCTTATACTGTATCTCACTACATTTCATCTTGTGAAAACTGCTCATTGATGCCCTCATAGACTTCCCACAAAAGTTTGTGTCCATAACATATTTCCCCCAAAATAAGACCTAACCAGAAAATAAGCCGTAGCATGATTATTCAGTGTTTGGAATATAAGCCCTACTCTAAAAATAAGCCCCATAAGATCATAACCATTTAGGACATCTATTGTGGCACATGATTAATGTATTGAATTATAAAGTAATAATAGTATTATATAAATAAATATAACTAAATAATATTAATGACATTAATACTTAAAATAAATTTTACTATACATTTTATAATTTAGTATTTGAAAATACCCAAGTGGATACCTTTGGATGAGAGGTAAATGCCTATGTAAGCAGATGAACTTGAGACTTATTGCTGAATATTCTTATGTTTAGATGTCCCCCCCTCAAAGCCTCATACAGTCATAGATGGGGCTTTTTCTGGAATTGATGCATGGTGCAGGGTTAGGTTCAAGGACACTAAGATTAAGGATGTGAGTGCTACCTGCCCTAGGCGGCCTGGATAAGACATAAGAGATAAAAAGAGCTGTGGTTGTCCCTTGTTGCTTTGCTACATTGTGCCCACCATGAACTGTTTCTCTTCTGCAATGCCCCTCTGCCATGTGCCATGTGCCTTGCAGCCAGTGAGTATAGACTGAAACCTCTACGAACTGTGAGCAAAATAAACCTTTCCCCCTTTAACTTTGGGTGTCAAGTATTTTGTCTCAGCAACAAGAGAAAAGTAAGAAAGACACTGAAAGACCAGTTGGAGTATAGACACAATGCACAAATAATGTGTGCCCTTGATAACAAATGGATGTGGTTGCGTCTAATATGAATCTTTCTAATTCATTACATCATATGTTATAATAGACATACTTAACGCCCTTGTGTGAGATAAAGGAAAGTTTTCTGAATTTTGGTGCCTACGGTTTTTCATTGCTTTTCTGTGGACTGTCATTCTTAATTGTTGTCATTTTTGTTGCCACTCCTGTCTCGTAAGTCTTCAGTTAACATGTGATTTAAAGGAAACTGTGAAGACTACCCTGTTAGAGGTTGTCACTTGGATGAGGAATTCATGGGATAAAATCTCTGACAGCTATGTTGCCGATGCACAGGGAGCAGGCTACGTGGACACGAAGTGCTTATTTAAGGAGAGCTCTGTTGTTGGATATGAAAAATCGGGGCCTATGACTCTGTAGTTGCTAGCAATTCAGGCTGGAATTTGGGATTTGGAGAGTTATGATGATGTTCCAGAAGAAGATGACTGTATTACGTAGATTTTTGTGCATGAATAAATTAACAAATGTAGGTCATTGCACTTGAATAAATGTAGATTATTGTATATGAAAAAATAAGACATTCCTTGAAAATAAACCCTATTGCTTCTTTTGGAGCAAAATTAATATAAATCCTCGTCTTATTTTTGGGGAAATCTGGTGACAACTATCTTCCTATCCTTCCATTCAATTCAGTTCCCATTCCTGGTATTTCTTAGTAGCCTTAAATCTCTTTTCCATAGATTAATAAAGTCAGAATTTTATAGCTAGAATTACACTAGATATCACCTAAGCTAGTTTCCTATGGTGTTTATAACTTTTTGCAATGAGACAGGCTACTTATAATTAATCCTCACTTGAC